>NC_133115.1:3176946-3338376 GCF_022965805.1 Primulina eburnea | reverse complement strand
GTGTCACAGATCGTATTTGTGAGACAGATTTCTTATTTGGGTCATCCAAGAAAAATATTATTTTTTATGCTAAAAAGTACTATTTTTTATTGTGAATATCGGTATGGTTAACCCGTCTCACAAATAAAGATTCATGAGACCGTCTCTCAAAATACTTACTTAAGATATGAACAATTAGAAACGCGATTTTAATAATCATCGTTAAGCTAATTTCGGGTATGAGAGAATGAAATAACAAATTGCGTTTATTGATGGGGTAATTGTGTATCAGTACCTTTTAAAGACTTTGGTTCTAGTACCTGGAAAGAGAAGAATTTTAAATATATACCAAATACCCTTTCCTCCCCTTTAAAGTTTAATTGATTTTAATTAATCCCCAGCTGCCCGCCGAAATGGTATCAGAGCTAAAGGTTGATTTATTTCAAACACAATTTTATTATTACTAGTAACTAATTATGAGAAGGAGAATTTTTGAAAAAATTATGAATCCGAACCTCGGTTCAAGGAGAATAATTTACAAGAATATTCCAATATTTTGGATATAAACAAGGTCATCTAACTATTGTTAGATATCAGAAACAGAAAGGGAAGCTACTGCACCCTCGGGTAAAATCTCAGGTAAACTTATGATTCAAATAATAAGTTTCTGGAGATAGTTCCAGACTCCTTTAAGCTCTCTTTAGATCCTAGAGAATTCAAAAGACAGTCCAAAATTATGGCAATATGCTTTTATTTTGTACGCAACGAGTTGAGAAAATCCTTGAAACCCAAGAAGAAATTCTGGGATTATAAAGGATATTCAAACAAGATTCAGAAACTGGAACAACAACCAAGTTCCAGTAGGAGAACTTCAGGAGGCTGGTTACCACCATTTTTTGGTACTGAACCTTTGTTACATCAACAAGGAAGGCCAGTTGTATCCCGATGCCTAATTTGAGTTAATTATTGGATTAATTGATTTCGGTGGGATCGGAAGGACCGAACCGGTTCGGATCGTCCGAAGATTGGTTCGGATGGACCGTTCTGTTCGGAGTCAGACGAGTCATGTCATGTCAGAGTTCGGATCGTCCGATCAGGGTTCGGATCGTCACAGACAGGTGGCTGGACACGTGGAAGACATGCAATGTTCGGATCGTCCGAAGTGGATCGGATCGTCCGAAGTGTACCGGATCGGAGCGTCCGAAATGGATCGGATCGTCCGATCGTTGTCTATAAATAGAGCGCGAGGCTTCACTTTTACTCGCCAATTCCGAGAGTTCCAGAGCGTTTTAGTCGTTCTGATGGGTTTCTAGTCTTTTCCCGAGGTTCGTGCACTAGCGGGGAGCTACTCTGTTTTTGTAGGCGGAGTTGTGCTCTAGTTGGGGGCTAGCGGCATCAGTGGGCTGACTACGACGCAGGTATAGTTCTGGGTTCCCTTTTGAGATTGGGAGTACTATTAGTCTGTAAGGCTTTTAGATGTGGTTTAGTGATATGGTATCACTTGGATTGTAGGCTTGATTCAGGGCTGATTGCTACGATCTAATGGTTTGAGGTAAGAAAGTACTATCCGAGATAGCAGGATAGTATGCTTTACTATGTGTTGCATGTTTATATGTGATTATATCTGTCATATGATGCATGGTTTATTATGCGCAGTTGCATAATCATTTGAGCCTGATTATCTTTGAGATCGCCTGTTGAGAGGGTGCTCAGCCCTCATTTGTTGTGGATGTTGGACCCCGTTGGCCGACGGTGGTCAGGTCACCGGTAATATCCACAGGTTTATTTTGGTATGGGAGCCACTCCTGGTGCGACGGCGCAGAGTGCTACATACCTTGACGTCATTTTCTGAGCAGTATATTCGATATACCCAGATCCTGGTATCCAGTAACTTTTGCATTACATGCATGTCATAGTCTTGTATACTCATGCTTTCGGTGCGAGCGTTTTATGCTCACGTCCTCGGTTATCTCTGTTTGGACACCCTATTCGATGGGCAGTCTCAGGTTGGGCGGTCCAGGAGGGAGTGGACAGGGAGCTGGCAGAGGTTGACCTTGTAGTTGTTGGTATTTGTTTTTGGTATTTAGTTCGATCTGGTTGTTTAAGTATTTTGTACTTACAGATTCGATTGGGTTGTATTATTTGTTTTCCGCTGTTACCTGATTCGTTTTTAAATGTTAATTTGCATGCTTAAGTTTGATTAGTAAGTGATTCTGGAAGGGTCACTACATTTATGGTATCAGAGCATGCATTAATTTGGGATTTAGAATTGTTTCTTTTGGGTTTAATCTCTGGTAACTTTTTGTAGCTAGAATGTCTGGTTTTGACGACGATGCTAGTAGATCATGGCAGCATTGGACGCTGGGGAGACGCGACGATCGGGAGCGTCGTCGAGAGCATCGAGAACGTCGTCAACCCGTCTAGTGATGAGCCTCTCCGGAGTTTTAGTAATGCTGCGTTCTTCTGCAGATGGGGCCGAACCTTTTCGGTGCGGTGAGAACTCGTATGTTGCGGAGAACTGGCTTGAGAGATGGAGAGTGCTTCAAGACTTTTCAGGCTCGGCGGAGCTGCAGATTGATACCCCTTCACTGATTCTTGCTGGAGGGTGGTGCGCGCAAGCTGGTGCGAGGGTCTACCTCTGCAACCCGATAGTTCCGGCGACAAGGGTCGAGTTCTTTGCGGCCGATTTCCGAGACGCGTCTTCATGTTGGCCTTTACTTTCCGGCCAGCTCTTCTGCAGACCAAGGCGAGTGAGTTGATCAATCTGAAGCAGGGGATTGAACGTGTGTCTGTTGATGAGTATCAGCAGTAAGTTCTTTGAGGTTGCTTCCGTATTTCCCGCATCGTAGCAGTGACAATGCTAGTGCCAAGGTAAACCATTTTCTCAGGGCCTCAATCAGGAGATTATGATCGGGGTTTGCGCGTGATCCCGCCATCGTATGAGGCCTTGTAAATCGTTGTCCGCCAGGCTGAGGGCAGTTGTGGAGAGGTCGAGCATGCAGTCTCTCGTCCACTATTCTTGGTCCCCGCGCCCAAGCATTTTAAGAGCTGGATCTACTTCTTCTCTTCCTGGATCTGGAGGAGTTTCACATTTTGGGAAGAAGAGGGGCCGGTCAGTCCTGCGGGAAGGATCATCCGACGGAGCGTTGTCGCAAGGTTGGGGGTGTTTGTTACAAGTGCGGTGAGTGGGCCACATGAAGAAGAGAGTTGTCCACAGAGGGCGGGAGGATAGGATTGGTTCTCAGGCTACCGTTCATCGAGGCCACGCAGGGACAGTCTACCAGACGTTCAAATTTCCCTCCCCACCGCGTACTCAGGCAGTCTTGCTCTTAACTCAGGATCAGGCGGCTGAGGAGAACGAGAGAGTTTATCGCACGGGGTGGTGTTTTTTCTATGTGGATTACTGCTTACGTTTCATTGATGACTGGTGCATCACATCATTCATTCGTCGAGATTGCTAGCGTCATGCATTACCCTTCACTCTTTGGCGACGTTGTGGTGATCTGTTTCCACGCCGATGGGTCCATCGGTGCTAGCTAAACGACTAGTTTTGGGGTTGTCCTCTAGAGTTTGAGGGTAATGTTTTAAACTGCTATTTGATGATTCTTGGCGATGTAGGATTTTGAATTGCATTCTTGGAATAGATGTGCTGACTGTGTTAGAGCTACTGTGGAACTGTTTATCAAAGTTTGTGGCAGTTTTCGTCCATTTGAGTGGCGACAGTTGGTTTTTCTATGGAGAGAGGGCGCGACCCCCGATGCCTGTGGTTTTCTGGCTCTGAAAGCCTGTCGTGCTTTAGGTCGGGCGGGGAAGGCTAACCTTCTAGCTATTGATTCGTCCCGCAGATAGTTGTCGGTATCAGTGACATCTTTTCCGTGGTTTCGATTTTCGATTGTTTTTTTCCCGAGGAGATTCCTGGTTTTTCTCCCGTCTGGGAAGTGGATTTTCGGCATTGATTTAGTGCCATGCAACGGCACCAATCCCTCTAGAGCTCCTTATCGTTTTAGCCCACGTAGATGCAAGAATTGAAACAGCAGTTGCGGATCTTTCTGACAAGGGGTTATTCGACCCAGTGGTGTCCCCCCGTGGGGAGCACCAGTTCTTTGTGTCAAAAGACGGATGGTCTAATGCGGCTCTGCATAATTATCGGCACGTTAATCGTGTCGACTATAAAGGAAAAGTATCCGTTGCCACGATTGATGATTTATTTGATCAACTGTCAAGGTACCTCTGTGTATTCCAAGATTAGATTTAAGGTCTGTTATCAATCAGCTTCGAGTTCATCAGGAGATATATCGAAGACTGCATTCAGGACCCTAGGGCCATTTATTGCGTTTCTGTTAATCCTTTTTGGAGTTGACGAAGCACCCAGCCGTTTTTATGGACTCTGATGAATCGGTCTTTCGTGATTTTCTTGGATAGTTTGTGTGTTGTGTTCATAGATATATCTTTAATCTATTCGCATGATAAGCAAGAACAAACACGCACAACATTGAGGATTATTTTTAACAGACACTTCGCGAGAATCAGCTTTTATGGCGACGCTAAGTAATGTGAGTTTGGATTGACACGGGTTGTAATTCCTTGGTCATGTCATTTCTTCCTAGCGAGGGATTTCAGTTGACCCGAGGGCAGGTGGAAGCGGTATTGACCTGGTCGGACGTCCGATCGACAGAGCCGAGATCCGCATTTTCCTGGATTGGCTGGGTCTTATCCGCCGTTTCCATCATTGTCAACTTCTCGCAGATTGGCTAAGCCATCACTCAGCTCACTACGGAAAGATGTGTTCATTTGACTGGACATCAGAGTGCGAATGAGAGTTTCTTGGGAAATTCGCATGACTTCTTGACATCTGCGCCTGTTTGGCTTTACCGTCTGGATCTGGTGGTTTCAGTGTTTACAACCGATGCCTCTTTTGCAGGGACTATGGTGTGTTCTGATGCAGAACTTGCGCCTGTGATTGCTTATGCGTCGCGGCGTTGAAGCCCTCAATGAGGAAACTATCCTGTTCATGATCTGGAATTAGCAGCCCGATCGTTTTTTTGCTTGAAATCTGGCGCCATTTATCTGTATGGTGAGCGATTTGAGATCTTCACTGATCATCAGAGTTTGAAGTATCTGTTCACATCAGGCTGAGTTGAACATGCGTCAGCGTCGTTGGATGATCTACTCAAGGCTTCACGATTGTGAGATCAGTATCTCCAGGACTGCGAATCCTCACGGGCCATGCTCTTAGTCGCAAGTGAGATTGAATCTGCTCTTCATGACTTGTGCTGTATCTGGATTATTTCAGGATTTCTGTTCGATGGGATTCAATTGTAAGGCATCGTAAGGGACCCGAGAGTATCCGTATACGCTACTAGTTTGTCGCCGAGCCAGTTTTTGTATTCTTCTTCGGATTAGAGATGCTCAGATGTCTGAGTCCTAAGTTCAGAAATTTGCTCGGTTTGCTGATGAGAGAATCTTCTACTTCTGGATTTCCACTATCATATCAGTCCGAGGGTCTTTTGTTGTGCTTAATCTGGTCGTGTTGTTTGTACCGGAAGATGACACTTTTGAGGGGGCGATTTGTCCCCAGGCTCATCGTAGCAAGTTGAGTGTTCCTCCAGGGAGCACAGATTGTTAAGATTTGAGGACTACTCGATTTTGGTGGAAGGTATGAACGTAATGTTTATCAGTATGTCTCCAGTGCCTAGTCCCTGTCAGCAGGTGAAGCTGATATCTACACCCGGAGGTTTTGTTAGGCAAACAGAATCTTCCTATTCCGTAGTGGAAGTGGAGCATATCCGATGGACTTTGTCGTTGAGCACCTTCCTATGTCCTTTGTGGGGAATAGAGATGCTATCTGTGGTGGTAGTGGATCGACTTACTCAAGTCTGCCCATTTTCTTTCTTCCGTTATCACGAGATGCACTTTCGATCGGATGCACGGTTTTGTACATTCAGGAGAATTGTACGTTTCATGTGTGCCCGTGAGTATCGTTAGTTACAGAGGATCCTCGATTTACGTCTAGATTTTGGGTCAGCTTTCAGCAAGCTTGGGCACAACACGTCTCACAAACACTTTTGTCTATCTTAATAATATGAATAATATCTAGGTTGATAGTTTTAATATTATAAAATATTAATCATTAGATCAGTCGTTTGTGTGATAATACTCTTACGATAGCTTACACTGATCTTCGAAATTGATACAAACTTACGGGGAGAACTATTTAATTTCATCTTGTTAATTATAAGTTTGGAAAAGTGAACGGTTATTGGCGAAATTTGATAGATTTGTTTTACGTACAAATTAAAAGTTGAAGAGCGAGTCTCATGTGAGACCGTCTCACGGATCCTGATATGTGAGACGGGTCAATCCTACCCATATTCACAATAAAAAATAATACTCTTAGCATAAAAAATAATATTTTTTCATGGATAACCCAAATAAGAGGTCCGTCTCATAAATACGACCCGTGAGACCGTCTCACACGAGTTTTTGTCAAAGTTGAAATAGTGGAGCTATAAATATCTCAAAATAACAACATCAGCCGTTAGTGTTGTGAACTAACCTTTACATGGACCTCGTGTATGTTTTAAAGAGATTCTTTAACTATCAAGTGCAACGATATTGGGATATAATCGAATCGAGATGGTTCACATATTTATTGAGGCAACTCAATAAATATTTGATTTATATTCGAATTTATCGAACTCAATATTTATCAATATAATATAATTATATATATATATATATATATATATATATATATATATATATATATTGAAATATTATTTAAAATGTGAAAAATATTTGTCTTGAAAATGTGAATGTTGAATGTTGAAAAATAGGTGTTGAATATTGAAAATTAGTGTGTGATGATGTAGGTAATGATGTATTTTATTTTTGGATTATGTGTAAAGATTTCCTATAAATAGATCTCTCATTTGTGAAGAAAATCACAATTGAGTAGAGAGAAAAATATTATAAAGTGTGTAGTTTGGTAAATTTTGAGAGTTTGAGATTTTTACTTTTTCACAACACGTTATCAGCACGAAGCTCTAAAAGTCCTACATATTTTTCCAAGCTCCAAACAGAAGAAAAAGGTAACAAAAGTAATTATGTTTATTTTACTGTTATTTGTTTATTGTGTATTTATTTAATATACAATATAATGTTATTATTAGAAATAATAAAAATAAATTTTTCATAAACTTGTTATAAATCCTGGGAGGATGTTAAGACGACATCCCACACTCCCGGCAAGGGATACGACAAGTATAAAAGCCTATAAGGTTTTTAAACAAAATAAATTATGACAGTCGTTATAATATTATGATATGATATATATAATTATTTAAACATGTCTAATATTATATATACCATATTATTACCATAAAATTATACAAATACATACATTTATTCTTTTATTCACCAACGGTCATAAACGGTAACAAAACGGCTAGTTTTTGCCCTATAAATATGATCTCTCAAACTCATTCAATCACCCCAACTTTCTCTTCTTCTCTAAAAATTATTCTTCATCAAATTTTCGGAGAAAAAAGAAGATGGCTTTCGCAAAGTTATTTTTAATTATTTTAGTTATCATACTCACGAGTCTTGTATTTATCGGAGAATATCCTCCTCGTGTGTTTTCTTTATTTTTACGAATACTTGTACTTGTTGTTTATCCATTACTTTGTATTGCAATATTCATTAACTAATAAAATGCATCGTGATTTTTAGTACCACCATGGCAAACTTGACAAAGCTCGAATTCATCGCTCTTGACATTACTGGGAAAAATTATATGCCATGGACTCTCGATGTAGAAATGCATCTTGAGTCATTAGGTCTAAATGAGACCATAAAAGAAAATGGCATATGCACATCACAAGAAAAGGCAAGAGCCATGATATTTTTGCGTCGACATCTCGACGATGGATTAAAATGTGAATATATGACTGAAAAAGATCCCATGGCTTTATGGAAGGGATTAAAAGAAAGATTCGAACATATAAGGGAAGTTATACTTCCGATCGCTAGGGATGAATGGAATACGTTAAGATTCCAAGACTTTAAAAAAGTCAGCGATTACAACTCGGCGATGTATAGAATAATCTCGCAGTTGAAATTTTGTGGGCACGAGATTACAGAATTGGAAAAGCTTGAGAAAACATTTTCCACTTTTCACGCATCGAATATAACTCTACAACAACAATATAGTGCGTGGATTTTTGAGATATTCTGAACTTATCGCCTGTCTCCTTGTGGCGGAAAAGAATAACGAGCTATTAATGAGAAATCATTAGGCACGACCTACTGGTTCAACGGCATTTCCTGAAGCAAATGTCGTAAGCAAAAATGAATTTAAATCTGGCAACCAAAATCAAAGTTATAGACAAGATTTTGGTCGAGGACGAAATCGAGGTCGTGGTCGTGGACGTGGTCGGGGACGTGGAAATAGTCGTGGTCGTGGACGCGGCCGTGGTTTTGAAAATAATAGAGATAGTTATAACTCATCTCAAAAGAGCGTCCCAAACCATCCACAGAAAAGACATCATGAGAATACAAGTGTTAATGAGAATCACTCAAAAAGATATGAAAGTTCTTGTTACAGATGTGGTACTCCAGGACATTGGTCCAAAGTTTGTCGAGCCCCTGAGCACCTTTGTAAACTTTATAAAGAATCATTAAAGGGGAAAGAAAAGGAGACCAACTTCACTGAACGCAGTGACCGTTTGAGTGATTCAACTCATCTTGATGCTGGTGATTTTATGAATGATTTCTCTGGAAATGATCAACATGTTGGTGGGATAGAAATGAACAATTTTGATGCTGCAGATTTTCTCAATGATTTTTCTGAAAATGAACAATATAGTGGTAGAATATAAATGTACAATAATTTGTTTTTCATGTATTCATATAATAATGTTTTATTGTACAATTATGATATGTGTTATATTTATATATGTATTGTCAGTAATTTTATTTCATTGCATATTTTTTTGAAGTTCAAATATGGAAAATGCTATGAGCAAAGCTGAAGTTTGCATACCCGATAGTGGTACAACGCACACTATCCTCCGAGATAAAAGATATTTCTTGGAACTAAAACCAACAAAAACAACGGTGAACACAATATCAGGTCCTGTAGACTTGATTAAAGGATGTGGTAAAGCACAATTTTTGTTACCTAATGGTACAAAATTTTTGATCAATGATGCTTTATATTCACCCCAATCGAAAAGAAATTTGTTGAGTTTTAATGATATATATTCCCATGGGTATGATACTCAAACAATGAATGAAGGGAATGAGAAATATATGTGTCTTACCACATATAAATCAGGAAAGAAATATGTAGTTGAAAAACTACCAATGCTACCTACTGGATTGCATTATACATATATAAGTCCAATTGAATCAAACATGGTAGTTGATAATTCTTCAATACTGATCAATTGGCATGATCGATTAGGACATCCTGGTTCAACAATGATGCGAAGAATTATAGAAAATACACATGGTCATCCATTGAAAGACCAGAAGATCTTTCAGAATAATAAGTTTCAATGTAAAGCATGTTCTCTCGGAAAACTTATTATAAGACCATCACCAACCAAAATCCAAACTGAATCACCAATGTTTCTTGAACGTATTCAGGGTGATATTTGTGGACCAATCCATCCACCATGTGGACCATTCAGATACTTTATGGTATTGATTGATGCCTCCAGCAGATGGTCACATGTATGTTTATTGTCAACTCGAAATGTTGCATTTGCAAGATTACTTGCTCAAATAATAAAATTGAGGAATCAATTTCCCGATTATACAATCAAGAAAATTAGACTTGATAATGCTGGTGAATTTACTTCCCAGACTTTCAATGATTATTGTATGTCTATGGGAATCATTGTTGAGCATCCTGTTGCTCATGTACATACACAGAATGGATTGGCT
The DNA here is from genome assembly GCF_022965805.1 of Primulina eburnea. NCBI lineage: Eukaryota > Viridiplantae > Streptophyta > Magnoliopsida > Lamiales > Gesneriaceae > Primulina > Primulina eburnea. The sequence goes on along the minus strand of NC_133115.1, from coordinate 3,328,446 downwards.
GAATCATTGATTAAACGTCTGCAAATGATTGCTAGACCAATGATTATGAAAACAAAGCTCCCTATTTCTATATGGGGACATGCAATTTTACATGCTGCTGCATTAATTCGTATCAGACCAAGTGCATATCATAAATACTCCCCATTGCAGCTTGCATTTGGTAAAGAACCAGACATTTCTCATCTGAGAATTTTTGGATGTATGGTGTATGTGCCTATTGCACCACCACAACGAAAGAAAATGGGACCTCAGAGAAAGGTTGGAATTTATATCGGTTATGATAGTCCATCAATCATTCGATATCTTGAACCTCAGACAGGCGACGTGTTCACAACACGTTTTGCTGATTGTCATTTTAATGAGGAAATCTTCCCAATGTTAGGGGGAGAACAGAAACATACCGAAAAGGAAATTACGTGGTATGTATCATCATTGTTACATATGGATCCAAGAACAAAACAATGTGAAAATGATGTACAACAAATTGTACACTTGCAAAAATAGCAAATCAAATACCAGATGCATTTGCAGACACAAAAGGGGTAACTAAATCATATATACATGCTGCAAATGCCCCTGCTCGAATTGAAATTCCAAAGAAACAAATTGAAAATACTCATGATGTCATTAAACGCCTGAAGCGTGGAAGGCCAGTCGGTTCCAAGGATAAAAATCCTCGAAAAAGAAAATTCATAGAGAAACACGATGATCACAAAATAGAGAATGATGTTCCTGAAGAAACACATGATGATCAAAAAATAGATAATGATGTTCCTGAAGAAACACATGATGATGAAAATGTTCTGTCAGAACCACAAACTGACGAGAATCGTGAAATATCTATCAATTACATTAATACTGGAAAAATATGGAACCGAAAAGATATAGAAGAAATTGATGACATATTTTCTTATAATGTGGCAATCGACATCATAAATGATAATGAAGATCATGAACCAAAATCTTTTGGTGAATGTAAAAATCGACAGGATTGGGTAAAATGGAAAGATGTTATCCAGGTTGAATTGGATTCGCTAAATAAACGTAATGTTTTTGGACCTATAGTCCTTACACCTGAAGGTGTAAAACCTGTTGGATACAAATGGGTTTTTATTCGAAAGCGAAATGAGAAAAATGAAATAGTAAGATATAAAGCTCGACTTGTTGCACAAGGTTTTTCTCAAAGGCCTGGAATTGATTATGAAGAAACGTATTCTCCCGTGATGGATGCAATTACGTTTCGGTATTTGATTAGCTTGGCGGTATCTGAAAATTTAGAAATGCGTCTTATGGATGTTGTTACAGCTTACTTATATGGATCACTTGATAGTAATATATATATGAAAATCCCTGAAGGATTTAAGATGCCTGAAGCACAAAGTTCAAAACCCAGTGAATGTTATTCTGTGAAATTACAAAGATCATTATATGGGTTAAAGCAATCAGGTCGAATGTGGTATAATCGACTAAGTGATCACTTGATGAAAAAGGGATATGTAAATAATTCAATATGCCCTTATGTTTTCATTAAGAAAACAACATCCGGATGCGTAATTATTGCTGTATATGTTGATGATTTAAACATCATTGGAACGAATAAGGAAATTCAAGAAGTTGTGTCATACTTGAAGGAAGAATTTGAAATGAAGGATCTTGGAAAAACCAAGTATTGTCTGGGTTTACAAATTGAACAAAAAGAATGTGGAATGTTTGTTCACCAGACAAATTATACAGAAAAGATCCTTAAACGTTTTAATATGGATAAAGCAAATCCTTTAAGTACTCCAATGGTTGTTAGATCATTAAACATAGAAAAGGATCCATTCCGTCCATGTGAAGATGATGAAGATATTCTTGGTCCAGAAGTACCATATCTAAGTGCCATCGGTGCCCTTATGTACCTTACAAATTGTACAAGGCCTGATATATCTTTTGCCGTAAATCTGTTGGCAAGATTTAGCACATATCCAACAAAGAGACACTGGAACGGAATTAAACATATATTCCGTTATCTACGAGGAACGACAGACTTGGGACTTTTGTATTCAAAAGATGCTAATTCAAGTATGATTGGTTATGCTGATGCTGGATACTTATCTGATCCACACAAGGCACGTTCCCAAACTGGATATGTATTTACTCGTGGAGGCACTGCAATTTCTTGGCGTTCACAGAAACAAACGCTCGTAACTACTTCATCAAATCATGCTGAGATTATTGCACTACATGAAGCAAGTCGTGAATGTCTGTGGTTAAAATCAATGACCCAACATATCCAAATCTCATGCGGATTATCATTCGATGAGAAACCTGTGATACTATATGAAGATAATGCTGCATGTGTTGCTCAAATGAAAGAAGGATACATAAAAAGCGACAGAACTAAACATATTCCTCCTAAGTTCTTCGCATTCACCAAGGAGCTTGAGAAGAATAAATGTATTGATGTTCGTCACATTCAATCAAGTGAAAACTCATCAGATCTCTTCACAAAGGCACTTCCTAAGTCAATATTCAGAAAGCACATATATAATATTGGGATGCGCAATCTACGAAATTTGTGAAGAATTGTTCATGTCAACATCAGGGGGAGTTTACGTGACTGCACTCTTTTTCCCTTACTATGGTTTTTATCCCAATGGGTTTTTCCAAGTAAGGTTTTTAACGAGGCAGTACAAAACACGTAATGAAGACATCATCGTATCATGATCATCATCACAAGGGGGAGTGTTGAAATATTATTTAAAATGTGAAAAATATTTGTGTTGAAAATGTGAATGTTGAATGTTGAAAAATAGGTGTTGAATATTGAAAATTAGTGTGTGATGATGTAGGTAATGATGTATTTTATTTTTGGATTATGTGTAAAGATTTCCTATAAATAGATCTCTCATTTGTGAAGAAAATCACAATTGAGTAGAGAGGAAAATATTATAAAGTGTGTAGTTTGGTAAATTTTGAGAGTTTGAGATTTTTACTTTTTACCATAAATTTTTACTTTTTCACAACAATATATATATATATATATATATATATATATATATATATATATATATATATATATATATTTCGATCTTTAGGACGTTTCGAGCTTTTGAACCTTCATTATCGAACTTTACTATCGGAACAACTGAACAATAGTTCGAATAACTCGCGATTTGATTCGAAGATCTCGAAGTCGAACTAAAGCAAAAAAAAAAAAATTTAAAAATAAGCTCGAGCTCTCGAATATACTTAATTCGAGTCGAATTTGAGCATTAATTTCCCTAATATTCGATTCCATTCGATTCATTTACACCATCAATTCAAGTTTACAAATTTTAAATTATTTTTTTTGTATGTAAAAATGTACTGAAATAAAATACAAATTGAGCTGTGTTTATAGAAAAAGCAATACTTGTGACGGTTAATGCCTAAATTTTTGCTTGATAATTGCTTTTTTAATATTATATTGAGCTTTATAATTTATTATTTTGTGTTGATATGATTAATAATATACAATTTATAGGATGGGCGAAGATTAAATTTTTTTAAAAAAATAGTTATTACATTTATATAAAGAAAAAATAAAATAAAAACATGGTAATAGTATTGTTAATTTTATTTATAAAACAAAAGGCATTTTTTAAAATAAATAAATCAAACTTCAATGAACTTCACTTCAATTGTGACTCAACTTATTTATCACATAGACGATGTCAGTCGAGTAAATTAATGATGTACATAAGACTTATAAATAAATAGATGAATAAAGCTTCCAAATGGATGCTCAAGTCCATATGCTTCTTTTACCAGAGAAGAGTCATAAGCATTAAATTTCTTCAAAATTATCTCAACATAATGAGATTGAAAGGACTATTGCTTCTGAAGTCCTAGATATTTTAATTCCTAATATAACATCAGTTATGCCCATGTATTTGTAAATATTTCTTTGTTAACTTGATCATGTTTTGGTTACTCCCTATAATAAACATGTCATCAACATATGAAACATGCTATTATGTAAGAGTCTCATGCGCCTTAATAGAAACACATCTGTCATACTCGTTAATTTTAAAATATTTGACAACATTATTTTGTTAAATTTTGCATGTCATCGATAGGTCCTTGCTTAAGCTCATATAGTGACTTAAATATTCAGTATGCATAATTTTCTTAACCTCAAACAATATAACATCCGGGTTGTTTCGTGTATGTATATTCTTCTAATTCACCATTTAATAATGTTGTTCTGACATCTATTTGGTGTATCTCAAGGTATGTAATGTTGCAATTGCAATTACGGTGAGAACACAAATGAAATTCTTCTTTAGACTTGTGAAAATTTGTCGAAAAAGTAAAGGTCTTCCTTCTATCCATGGCATTTAGCCACAAATCAGATCTTGTATTTTTCAACAATGCTATCTCTTTATATACTCGGTCTCTGACTTGAGCGTCATTATCTACTACTTCTATATTAAAACAAATTATGAAATAATAAAATAAATATAATTCGTCAAATAAACTTTGTTGAAGTTACATAAAATTAATTATTTTGTTATTTGGCAAAAAAAAAAAAAAAAACCGAAGTGAATGCAACATTTTACTTCATCATAATAACAAAACTGCGAAGTCATACAACTACACTACTTCTACAATTGAGTTTAACTATGAAGTCATATATATAAATTGCATCATTAATTGACATCACGGACGAAGTAAAAAATATATTTTACTTCGGCAATCTATATTACTTGTGAAGTAATATTTATTCATTTGCTTCGATAATTCATGAAACTGATGAGGTAAAAGATGGATTTACTTCGTCGATTAATGTTATATATGAAATAATATGTAATCTTTCACTTCGATAATTTACAAAATCGATGAAGTAAAAGACATTTTTATTTTAAAATATATCCAATTTTGAACCAGTTTTGACTTGTTGGACTGGTCAAACACTTTGGTTTCTTATTGCCTACCACTTCGGTTTTTAAGCAAAGTAAAAAATACATTTTTACTTCGCAATTGAACCATGTTGACATCACCTTCGTCAAGACATATTCCTCCATCGTTTTCTTCAACTCTTCTAAATAAGTAGTTAATTGTTCAGTAACTTGAATATGCGTTGTGCATCTACTCGGGTAATTATATATATACTACATAGGATAATGTCTGAAGTACATTGCCGAATTTCTACTAGTTTGACATGATATCCCATTATGAACAAAACTCATCAAATGATACTTCATATTCTATTTCTATATCACTGCTAATTCATTTTATAAGTATTTAAAAACAAGACCATGCTTGATTTGGGCTCTTTAGACCATTGGGCTTGTTAATGTGTAAAAATTGAAACTATAAGTGTCTTTTTTTGGGGGAGGGGGTGAAGATATTTTTAGAAAAAGAAAACATAAATACAATAAATTTTGAAATTATCACTCAATCAAAGATTCTCCCATAATATATTTTTTTTAAAAAAAACTCATATCTATATATATATATATAAAAGGAGAGTTTTTGCCAAAAATAGTAATTTCCCGCCAAAATATCATTTCTAAAAAAGGAAAGATTTATCATCAATATTGAAGTACGTGCACTGCAATAAATGACCGCTTCAATTATTGTCTGCATTTCATTTAATTCAATTTCGAATTTAATTAATTTTTATATTAATTCAAATGTAATTTATGTATTAAATATTTTTTTATTTTTTTACTCAAATTAAAACTAAACTATATTGAAAAAGTAAACTATATTAAAAAAAATTTGCATTCATTATATCAATAAGTTTAAGTAAAACTATATAAATAAATTTAAAATAAAAATTATTGCAATGTTCAGTATCACTTATGAAGTAAATCATCCAAAAATAAATTTTGCTATTTTAAGTAATTTATTTCTCAAAATACTTACTAAAAAATAAATACTATATTTAATTAGTTTATTTAAATTTTCTAAAAATAAAATTGGTTGAGTGTTAAAAATTATCATTACAACAAAATATTCCAATGGACATTAATGTACTATTTAATGATCATAAATTTTTTATCTCAAATACATATTATTTCGAAATTACCTTAATTTTAAAGAATTATTGCATTGTAGTTTTCTTCCAAAATCATATGTATATTGTATATCTTGATTTGTCTTCTTAAAAATTCAAATAAGATAGCACAAGAAAATTAAAAGAAATAGATTCAAAAGAATTTCAAATGGACATTAAATTACTTTCAATACACATGTATATTACCCTCAATAATCAGAAATGTTTGACACTCAATGCATGCAATTCGAGATTTCCATAATTTGAAAGAGTTAATGTATGTTGTAATTCTGTCAAAAGCATCCAATGTATACTTTTTTATCCCTTGAGATGTCTTATTTGAATTTTAAATTATAAATAATGCAATATTGTATATTATATTAGAAACCAATTTTATTAAAATTTATCTTATTAAATTTATCTATTCCAAAATTGAATTCTGAAGACTGAAATGGCTCTTCTTTTCAGCACCATATATGAGTTGAATCCTTTCAAGATGTAATGTTCGTTTAAATTTAGATTTGTTCGTTGTTATGAAATATCTACATATGAAAACAACGAGACATTGAATTTGAAATCTATCTTTCATGATCAAGAAATAAAAAATATTATTATTCTATTTATACAAAATTTTAATTATTATTTATTACCGATGAGATAATTTTTCTTTTATATTACAAAGTTCACGGATACATGATAGTATAATGTCCCGTAATGGAAATGATTAAACCAATTCTAAAGAAAGCAAACATCTTATTAGAAGACACCTTTTAAAATTTGTTGACATTATTTTGGAATACACATAGTAAATGTTAATAAAATAACCTTTTTGATTTATACATAATCTACTTATGATAAAATGTTTCATTTTTCTTTCGGAGTAATAGGTTGTTGCGTATATTACGAAGAGATTTTGTAAATTAAATCACAACACATTTGGATAAAGATATTGATGAAAAAATTATTGTTATCATTCAAATGTGTCAAACACGTGTCATGTCACAAAATTGTTTGTGAATGTGGATTTAGACGAAATTACTGAATTTTTAAAAAAGTATTTTTTATTAATTTTATTGAATGTGATTTAAAAATATTTTCTTATTACTTTTTTAAAAAATAATAATATATAACCTCTCGAAAAGTAAATAATTAAATATGTATTGTGGTTGATGGCCGACATCAATACACTAAACATGATAAACATCATGTTATTGCCTTAGGCTAACACGATCTAAAATTTTGATATATGATAGTGATTATTATCCAAAAAAATTAATCGACATGCGTTGTATATAAGAAAATTTGTAACATTAGTGAAATAATAGTTTTTATTTTTATTTTTTATAATTGTATTATTTTTAAAATTTTAAATATCTATTCATTTTTCACTACTTTCTAATAATATCATCCCGTGCATCGCACGGGTTAACTACTAGTCTGAACTAATAACAGAGTGATTTCATGCATAGCTTTCTAAATTAAAGTTCTTATAAATAAATTAATTGAATCGCCTACCTCAAATTAAATTTCATCGGCACGACCAAGTAAATTATTTGCGAGCCCCATACATACAATGTACAGGGTGCATGTACGTTAGCCAATGCAATAAATGAACAAAAAAGAAGGGCATCCAAATCCAATCCTGTACAGCCATACTCCTCCCATCCCATTCCACTGCCAAACAAACCTACATTAAGAATGAAAGGCTTTTGTCATTAATATCAAATATGTAGCCTCCCCCCCTACATTCTACATCACCCTACTTGATCTTCTTGCTCCAAAACTATCACAGGATCGAAGATGAATATAATTTGCTATCGATGCTGATTCATTTGCCCGTCTTTAACCCTATAAATGTTGATGATACGGCTAAAAACCCATCTCACGTTTTGATCGAAAATAAGGTCCTGATATCTACGGAAAACGCCTAGGATGGTCCGCCAAATCAAAATTATTTATTGAACTCAATGGCAAACTCCATATGCTCTCATAACAAATGGTATCACTCAAGATTTTGTTGGAATCGTAGTTATTAACAGAGAAGCTGACTGTATCTTCTGGACAGGTCCACTCTTATACCCACCCAAGTAGGAAATATACCCAATTTGCATGAGCTTTTTCAAGAACTTTCTTTCTTGTATTCAATGAACAGTGGTTGTTAATATCTCTTAGCTGTGCTTTTCCAACCCATATGCCCCCATAAAAGTTCGACCAACCATCTCTTTATATCTCTTTACAATACACCACAATGTACCCAAGATATTCTTCACAAACCAAAAAACAGACGGTGGAAAACAATGAAGATTCTATGTGATGTTTGCTGGAAAGAAGAAGCCTCTACTTTTTGCCCTGCAGATGAGGCTGCCATGTGTCAAAACTGTGATATTCGAGTCCACAGAGCCAACAAACTAGCCGAAAAACACCCTCGGTTCTCTCTTCTCCATTCTCAGTTTCAAGACTCGCCATTATGTGACATATGCCAGGTAACAAACGTGCACATGTTTCATACTTAATAATGTCCATCATTTCATCTAAAAGCTTCAACACAGGAGAAAATAAATGATAATTACATGGTTAGCCTCTACTGTTTACCATTAACTGGTTTTGGTTAGCATGCTTAGCAAATAATAGTTTCAGTCTCTTGACTTTTGAAAACACAATTAATCTGATAGCATGATTTTTCATCGAGAATCATTCCCACACTAATCATTTGCCAGAGAAAGAGAGGATGTTCTCCCAAATCAGAAATATATTCCTCCTGAATTTGCTTACTATCACGTCTGTATTGGTTCAACAAACAAATTTTGGAAATTGGAAATAATTTGGGAGAATATCTCTTTTCTTGGGCAACAGCAGTCCAGTTATGGTTTTGGGGTAAAATTAGAGCAAAAATAAAACTCAAAGGTTCAATTTCAGGGAAAATAAGGTGGCACATGTGAAGCATATGACAATAGACAGTACCCATGAAAAAACTAGATCTAGTTTCTTTTATAAGTTGAGAACCAAATCTATAAACCATTAACATGGACGAAATAAACCTAAATGACAAATTTTAGAGACTAAAATGTAAATATCACAAAAATAAACAAGCTAGTTAATATCTTCCCATATTTTCTTGGTTGGTTTTCACAGGAAAAGAGAGCACTATTCTTCTGTCAAGAAGACAGAGCATTGCTTTGCAAAGAGTGTGATAGTTCAATACACAGAGCCAATGAACACACAAAGAAGCACAGTAGATTTCTACTTACCGGGGTTAAGCTTTCTGCAGCTGCTGCTTCATTTAATGTGCAAGCCTCATCCAGTGAATCAGGATCAGAAACAAAAATGAAGAATTCCATTACAAGTAAAACTAAATTCCAGCAAAATCTGATGACCGATTGCTCAGAATCATCATCAAATCCTTGGGGAGATGACAATGACTCTAGCAAAGCAGCAAGCATGACAGATCATTTAATGGATACTTTACCCAGTTGGCATGTTGAAGATTTGATGGATCCTTCATCTCATTATGGTTTCTGCAAGGTTTGTAGCATGTTTCTCGGTTTTTGTTTTTATATTTACCAATCCTCAGTTCCTCACTAAGTAAGAGACTAAATCATCTTTACTTGAAGGAGCAAAGGAATTCAAATGGCACATGAACTTTTCAAATCAACCACAATAATATTTAACTTATATTCAAAAATTTCAAACTCAATCTAAATTTGTGTGCGCGCGCGCACATTTATTAAAATATTTAAAAAAGAACTTAAAACCTCAAGCTTCTACATTATAAAACTTGACAATTAAGTTCATACCAAACAAAACTCATTAGAATTCTAGCTCTCGTTCAAGCAAAAATTATTTCAAATTTCCAGATTCAATGCTGCTAAAAAATTCATGCTCGAGAGGGAATAAGAATATGCGAGTAGCATTTGTGTATCTACATCTTAATAACTAATAAGATTAGATATGTAAAAGACTCAACTTCCTATAACTACTTACATTATATAGTGTGTCAATTGCACAAATTATGTGTTGAAGTGCTAATAAATGATACTGAAGTCCGATAAGTTATGATACTAGCAGGAAACAAATTTATTTTCACTAGTTTATGATACTATATAATTCTTCTAGTAAAGTGCTCGTATACTAATTTTGGAGCTAATTGCAGATTTATGACCAGATGTCCCTCTTTACAAACGAAGAATTTGAAGGAAATTTTGATCATTTTGCATCCCAAGATTATACTCCAGCTCAAGAACAAAGTTTGGCCAAAGTCACTGAGAAAAAGAAAGTGGTGAAATGTAGGAGTAGTAAATGATGAAAAGAAGGTTTGGCTTGGCGATTGTAGGCTACTGCTCTAATAACTGAACAATTTTCATTGCAATCTATTTAAATCGTAATTTCTCCCATTTTTCGACCCGTGAATGAACGTTCTTACCTGTATACTTCATAGAGAGCCTCAACTTGGGTGGTAAAAAACCATCTTCTAACACTAATGTGGAGTTACTCCTCAAGAAATCCAATTAAAAAAACAATATGATTCTTACATGTTTTCGATAACACAAATCCAGTACACTATGCTCCTTGAAAGTAAAGTATTACCACTACATGCTGGAGAAGATGTTATTGGATCATCGATAGGGGGTGATTAGCTTTTTAGTCGCTCATGCCCGTTTTCAAAACTCAAAATAATTGGCAAAAATCTTGGCCGATTTTAGAAAGCAGAATCGCTGTTCCTGCTCTTTCCAAGAATAACGTCTTTAGCTTCGTTAACTTTAGAAGCAAGATAATGGCTCCCACCTGCATCAGGATGGTTTGCTACCATCACCCGTCTGTGCGCTTCCTTAACCTTATCCGCTGGAGTGCTTTCCCTGAACAGAGTTAAACTGATGTTAAAAATGGAAAAAAAATCACACATTATCGTGTTAATATTGGACAGTGGTTGATATATTCATATTACATTGAACCCAGTGCGAATAAAAGGTCAAAGATGAATCAAAGGCTTTAAAACCAACAATAAAAAAAGCCCATCAATTATTAACCAACTTGAGATAAGGCATATAGTAACATAAAAGAATATAAAATAGAAATCTAATTGGGTCAGAGTTAATTGCCAAACTTAACATACTTATGAAATTGAAGTCGCAATATCAATGAAGGTTTTGAATTACCTAACTCCTAAAATAAGAGCTGCTTCCCTCCTAGTCATTTTTGATTGGAAACCTCCTTCATAAAATTTTCGCATTCTAACAGTTGGTGGCCTTGCCTTGAATGCTTGCCAGGCTTGAATTCCATATCTACCAGCATAAGCAGTAGCAGCGATGGCTATTCCTACAATTAAGGGTGAAGTCTGCTGCGAATATCAGATTTCAATTTTTTACAATGTGTGTAATTATTACTTCAAACACCAATAAAAGTAATCGCTATAGATAACCTATCTATTAGTATTTACAAGTGATAAAGTCAAGCCATTGATGATGCAGGAGGTAAAGCAGAGTGATGTGATCCTGACTAAGAATGATGAGCAAATTAATGGAGGATTACTCGCCCACTTTGATGCTAATGAGTGAGGCGAAAACAAGATAACTGGAGTTCATTTGAATAAGAAATTAAAATTTCAAGAAAGTAAAAGATGTGGAAAGACCGTGCATATTTAAACTGGAGAAACCAAATTAAAATTCCGTTATTAACGGCTGGCTTTTCTCATCCTAACATAAATAGGCAGTTACTCATCATCCAGATTTCTTAGAGATTAAAAGATTTACTCCCACAAGCATTGTATCAATAGCCTCATTCCATGGTATCAGACAAAAGAAAATGGTAAGTATAATTGTATAACTTATTCTCATCGATTCATAATGCATATACTCATTTTTACATGCCTTATTTACAAACAAACAAACATCAATAGGAGCATGTTGCATGCATCACTCAAATACAAATCAAGAACCAACCAAGATTCTACATCAAATATGGGTTGCACACGGATTTTTTTAGACTTACCCACTTGTAACTTCTAAAAACCTACAAATCAAGTACGCAATTAGAAAAATAAAACAAAACTAGCACTTGATTCATGAAATGGAGAACGGAAAAACGCAGAATGCTTCTCAATATCCTGTTCTTTCATTCACAATCCTTAAACAAAAATATATCGATTCAGTAGCGAAAAAATAGTAAATGGGCGGCGGCATGCATGGACACAATCACATCGATTTTCCTCAAATTTTAGATGTAAATTATGATGAAATAAAGAATTTCAACGGCAAACTCACCATTTTTACTTGAAGACGACTCAGTAATAAAGGTTCAACGCTGTGTGATATCCTCTTCCGGAGTTCAGATACGCTGCCGTGTGGCCCCAATTTAAACAAAAATTAGGGTTTCGAACTCAGGAGGAACGATCCTTCTGTGATTGGAAATATTATCGAAACATTAATTAATTAATTATACAAAGCGGGGTCGACGGCTCCGGCTGTTTGGAAAATCTTTTAAAAATTATTTTTTAAAAATTTCAGAATATTTTTACAAAACTATTTAAAATCTTTACGTTTTTGTAATTATTAATATAAAACTTTAATTTCGAAAAATTCTCTTATTAATTTATACACATAGAAATAGATAAAGTATAATACGATAATTATCGAGGAATAAATTAAGAATAATATAATTTTGATAATATGAATAATAAGGAATACAGAGTAGTTGCTACATAGATATTTGTGTTTGCATAGGTCTAACCCGATATTTGATAAACCGAAAGAATCGATTTTAACGTAAAATATTACGTGGGGCAGTCTCACTGATTAATTTTGTGAGATAAATCTTCAATTTGATCCAATTTACATTACTTTTTACTTTAAAAATGAATCGAGATGAACCATCTCACGAAAAATCAATGAGACCGTCTCACAAGAAAAATACAACAATTTTAATGAGTTAGATTGATTTTGGTTTTGATGTGTTATTTATAATTTACTACTGTTAGTTTAGAGTATGAATATACAATTAAACGCATTAATTATCTGTAAATTTTAATAACTCAAAATTATTTATGATCTCTGTATCTTAAAATTCATTCCAATAAAAAAGAAATGTTCATCATTCCATAAAAAAACATTTTATTATTTTATTTTATTTATTTTAAAATATCTAATATATCATTAAAAATTCAAAATTTTGTAAAAAGTTGCCATTATTATTTTTTATGCTAAAAGTATTACTTTTTATTGTGAATATCGTAGGTTGACCAATCTCACAGATAAAGATTTGTCAGACCGTCTCACAAGAGACATACTCATATATAACTACGCCCCCACTGAAAACTTGGTAGCATGTCAATTGAATTTCATTTATTCTTTTGAACTTATTAAAATATGATAGCTTCCATAAGTCATCAATCCTTGAGAAAATGAGAGTCATCCATGGAATCAAAACAAAATTTTTGTTTACCAAAGTAGTTAATTGTAAAAAAATGAAATAAAGAACTTAAGAAAAATTAGCTCGTACAAGGATTTCTATGTAAACACATTCCGGTTCTGTTAGTTCGATTTTCGACTATTTCGCCGCACTTGCAACAATAAATTTGTGTCCTCTGGGATTGTTTATCAGTGTAACAATCATGAAAACAGTAACAGAAGGAAGCCGAAAAAATTTATATGTAACAAATGTGTGTAGCAAGACTGAAGAATAAAATCAACACCAAACCAAGCCCACAAAGCAATGAAATAAATAAATAATTGTATGGAACTTCACATGTGAAATGGATCTGGTTACTCTTACTTTTATTCAATGGTGCATTCTCGTAAGATGTGGTTGAATTAATTGATAGCTCCATCTACATTACTGTCATTAATGGAGCTAGTGTCGATTTGCGAGGGCCCTGACTGCCTCCCTGTTCTGGCAGGCGAAGGTGGATAAGAAAGCCGTTTCATGGCGGTTCCGGCTGAACCCTTTTCAGGTGTGTTGCCATTGTTGATTCCTAATGGGCTTGGGAGCTTCGACTTAGCTTTTGCCGACTTAGTGGATGCCATGAAACTCGGAACCGACATGGAACTCGCCAAGCTCTCGTCGTCCCTAACAGTTGAACCAGCAATACTATGCCTCCTGTTTCCCTCAGATTGTGCACTTATAGTACTTTTTGAATCATCATCTTGAGTTATTGCACTCACTTTTGGGCTTGCAGATTTCACTTTTCTTGCAGATATTGAAGACTTAATGGTCTTGGAAGGGGGCGTGGCAGGGGACTGGCGGCTAGAAGGCGTTTTTTTGTTGGATGGCGAAGATGGATTTTCAGGATTTAGCTGATGACGAGCAAAAGATTTCGTAATTTCTCCTCCTGCAGCACTTCCAAGGTTAACACTTTTGATGGATATATTATCCGTATTGAGATCTTTGTCCATCGAGCTTCGTGTCTCCCACGACCGATCAGCCATCCATCGTTCTAACCAGCTCCAACCCCAATGAGGATTAGTTGGGTCCATGAAAAGTAAGTTCGAAGACCTCGCTGATTTCTTCCAAGTTTGCTGTTTTCAGTTTAAATGTAGATAATGGAAAATGATCAATTAAACATCAAGAGAAGGTAAATTTTCAAACCGTTTCTATGTACATTGCTGTGCTTTCTTGTATACGCTGGATACCATGAAGACTCGACTCAATTTTACCTGATGAGTGTATGAATAAGCTAGTGCTCTTTCTCGCCTCATTGTTGCTCCGTACTTCTGAAGCAAGCTCGCCTCGATTTGCTCTTTAGATTGTAAACTGTCATCCCATTCCTCTCCCATCTATAAATGAAGCCACGAATTAAAAATTGTTGATAACCAAATAATGGATAAATAAAGCTACTCAATGTCCAGGATTTTGCAGTGACCCATTGTTTTAATATATAACCTTATGCATTCTATATTTAGATGAAAACAACCAACAATTTACGAACATGACCCAAGAAAGAAGAATTAAAACCATAACCAACGAGCTAACTTGCTAAACATTAATCCACAACAGAAAGCTTAGAACATTAGAAGTGTTTGTTGACTAATAATAGTGCTCCTCAAGTATTTTACAGCATACAGCAGTCCACTCCGATACTAAGCTTTGAACATTGTGACACGTTTGACAGCAGGACAATCGTACTTCCCAATGACACCTCCCTATAATTGCATCGACTTGCAAATGTGAAATAACACATGATTGTAACTATCATACCAATCATAAAAAGAAGCTACAGTAGCAGGTACAAGTTCCTACACTTAGTTTTTCCTCAGATTACCAGTGTCGGACTTGTTTATAAAGAAAATGCTGGCATTAGTAAGAGAACTAACTCTCAAGCTATCCAGTTCCTTAGCACGTTTCTGCAAGAGCTGTCTCTGAAGTGCTCGATTCTCATCTAACATTCTGAGCCGCCTTGCTTGAATCTGAGATTGCACACGAGATAAACTTTGCATGCATTTTAGAGTGTTTGCGGTTTGGCGTTTCACAATCGGTCCGTCAACAAGTGATTTCAGTCTTACAAGACCTCTTAGAGCTCTCAATGCCCTCCTCGCCTGAAAAATTAAAAGACCAGTAAAATTTCATAGCAAACATTGTTACACTCTGATGAACAACAATTCTTTAAGATAAGATAAAATAAAAAATGAAATGAAATATAAATGATGATTACACAATTATATAATCTGCCAATCAGAATAATCAGTCTACGACTATGATGAAATGATTCATGCGAATGCTTGAACGCATGAAGTCAGTATCGCTGAGTAATTTGCCACGTTAAAATGTACTAACAAAAATATTAAATGCTCGTTATATATACATATATATAACTACAAAAATATTAAATGCTCGTATTTCAGGTTTGGGATAAATTAATCTCAAGTTCTATATAAAAATGGAACCATTTTCAGCCTTCTTGCCGGCACCACCCACTTTTGATCCTTATGTTTAAGGCTAAATCAGCTTCACTTTGAACTATTCTCTAGAAAATAATCGTATCACGTCAATATCCCATATCCCATAAACTACCATACCAGATAACCACGGAATGCGGTCTGGACTTTGATAGCTGCCACTTCCTCCTCGGATTTTCCTGCAAACCGTGTCACTGTTTGGGGCTGGACAACCTCTTCAGCTGCTACATCTTCAACATCTGTATCAACCGAGACAGTATAAGCATTGTTTAACTCATTCTCTACCTCTGTTGGCTTCTCATCTTCCAATGGTGGAAGAGGGTGAGGATAAGATGCTTCAACAGTCTCGGGGATCGGAAAACTAGATGTCAATGTCTTTTCTTTCCCGAACCATTTTCGTTTTGACTTATTTGCACTCTGAATACAGAAACCAGAACAGAAGTAATGAAAACAACCAATCATCAAAGCTTTATCACAATACATTGAATCCAATCTGCTTTGCGCACCTTAGCTTTCTTCTCCTCACTATCTGAGCTGAGGGCCTTTTTCACCGACAAAAACCAACCTTTTGTCTTGCCCATCTTCACTTATTATTCCTCAATCTGTCTCTTCTGTGAACAAAAAAAACAATTTATTACCAAGATTTCATCTCTCCCAAGGGTCAAGACTCAAGATTATACATGCAAGAGCACAAAAACCTTGATAAGCAATCCAAATAACCAAAAAAAAACAAACAAATGACAGTTCTTTATAAAACAAACAAGCATTCAATATGCGACGCCCCAAAGCCAGACAGATGAATTTTCCAGGAGAAAAAAAAAGCTCAAAATTCTTGGAAAATCATGGGATTCGCAAATTTTACACCAAGAACCTTGCTTTATTAAAATCTCAAGAAAATAAAAGCAGAAAGTCACCTGAAACTGTATCTGCTCAGATCTCATACAATTGCTTCACCCTCCCAACAGATACAGTCTATCGAAGTCTCAGTTCACACCTGAACTTAAAAAAATCAAGAAAAATACAAAAGATAAGAAATTGGACTCTTCCATTCTTTGTCTAACGACCCATTTGAGTATACGAATTTTGGTAATTGTGTTGAAGATTGGAACCAGATCTCGGTAAACTGAACGTTTCGTTAGAGGAACGAACATCTAGTGGGGCCCACGTTTCCGCAATAATACAGGACAGCCAATTTTATTACTTTTAATACTAACATTATTATTTCTAGTTAATTTCCTTTTTCCTTATTTTTTTTTCCCATTTTATTCCATGTTTCGGTTGCATGCCAAATTATTTCCACATGCAATTATTTCCAATATTATATTATATATATATATATATATATATATATATATATATATATTTTCTCGTTTCATTAAATTCTATGACTGAATTAACATAGTTTTAGCTTGAACTTTTTATGTTGTGTTTAGGATTCCATCATTAGATTTTTGTTTTACCGTATTACCAAAAACCGACCTATATCTTTCTATTATTAAAAGAAATTTATGTCACTCCATCACTAAATCATAGACTAATATTAGTTAGACATAGGCTAAAATGATAAAGCAATTAATACTCTAAACTTTTATTTTTTTGGCAGAGATAATTGAGTAATACTTAGGTAGTGTTTGGTTTGAGGGATAAGGTGGGTTTATTTTTTTTTACCCACCTTATCCCTTGTTTGGTACACATGATTATTTAACCAGGTCAATCCCTCCTATGAATGATTAGGTTATATTAGTTGGGTTAAAATAATACCTCCTCATCCCTTAGGATTATTTATCCAACTCTTAATACCTCCTATTTTTCTAATTTTACCCTTCTCTTATATTCAAACTCACCACTACTTCTCGCCACCGATCGCCGCCACCGGCCGACGGACCGCCGACCGCCGGCAGAGCGCCGGCGTAGAGCGACGGACCGCCGACCGCCGGCAGAGTGCTGGCACCGGCCGATTTCTCCGGCCGGCCGTTTCCGGCCTCCGCCTCGTCAGCCGTTTCCGGCCGACCATTTCCGCCGCCGCTGCCACTGTTGTCGTCGCCGCCGCCGTGAAGGGGAAGGGCAATTTTGTCTTTTCATCAAAAAATTCAAATTTATCCTACACTTAAAATTATTACCAAACATAATATTATTTTACACCATATATTACAATCCTACCACAATCATTTTCTTTATCATTTACATACTAATCATTGGTTTATCCTATCATTCCAACCAAACGTAGCCTAAGTGGAAAAGTTATAAAGAGATATATTTTGGGTTTAATTCCACCTTCGAATTTTCTTACAACTAGTTACTCTTGCACTCGCGTACATGTGTGTATAATCTTTTTTATAATAACGATTTGTTGAAATTTAGGCAAAAAACAAAAGTTATATCACATAAGAGCAAAGTTGGAATAGAAAGTTGGTATCTATTTTTGTATTTAGTATGTTCAACCTTTATATATAGTACAGATAATTGTTGCACACACGACCTATTTACTAATTATACACAGGAAATAAATAATTGCGGCATTATCAAATATTCAAAATTCCGAAGGCTCTCCCGTTGTACATATTTTCATGGCGTAAATAATGGGAAAACCACAATAATTAAAACAGAAATGAGATTTGAATGTATGATAAAACTATTCACCAATGATGGCATTTATGTAATTTCATCCATTCATCATTTTCAAACCATTGGCAGCTCTCTCATAATTGCAGCTTGGACAAAATCTTCAATTATTGACGTATAATTTAATTTTAAAGCAAAACCGCGTACAATGATTATGATAACTACACAAAAATTTATATGAAAATGTGATAATGAGACGCATCCCATGCACAAATATGACAGCACAAAAAGTCGTGTGAGACTGTATCGTTGTTCAATTTTGTGAGATGTATATTTTATTTGAGTCCAACACAAAAAAAAATTATTATTTTTATGTTTAAAATAATAATTTTTTGTTGTAAATATCCAAAAATATGATAAGTTGTTAAAATTCATGTCCAACCAATCCTTAGTAGAGCGAGGTAGATGAGATTCTATTTATGTGGGCACTATATTCACTTCATTTCAACGGGTAAGATCTTGTCACACATACAATTTTCAAAAAAAAAGTGGGTCCTATATATGCATGTGCAAATCTTGGTCATCCACCATATCATAGAGATAATAACATATGGATATGATGAAATAAATCGCAGTGCGAGGAGATCAAGTGATTGACGGGAGTCACGGCAAAGTCAAATCCATTGCCGGCTGACCAGGAACAGAGGAAAATATAATAAGGTGGATAGGATTGGATGTGATTAAAAAAAAATGTTTGAACGAGAGATGGAATAATTAATGATAAATAAATAATAGATAATTTAATTTCATGTATTAAATTTGAGATGATATGATAAATTATGAATTTTATTTTTTATTATTAATTAATAAATATATGTAAGATTATCTTTGAATTAAGATTTGATTCATACAAAATAAATAATTAATTATGTGATTGAGATGAGATAAAATAAAAATGATAAATAAATTTTCAACCAAATATTTGATAAAATTGAATTATGTTGATAATTAATCCCATCAAATTACCGAACATATCCTTATAGTTAACTTATGAATCCCATATTTATTAATTTATTATAAAAGCTCACTCACAACATTTTATTTTTTTAAAAAAAATTGATTTAATCCAACGATCAAATTAATCCAAACATTTTAAATTATTGAAATTATAATAATTATTTTTAAAATAAAATCATCTTAGCCTTTTATAATAAAAAATTGAAAAAATGAAAAAAAAAATTGCATAGAAATCTCCAACGGCTAGAAACGGCTATATTCTTCAATCTCATATAAATTCACTTCATTATAGTTTCAAAACATCAACTTACTTCCACTTTCATTCTAAAAACAATTCAATTTCACCAACAATTAACAAAATTTCACCAACAATTTGCTTCTAATATCTTATATTTCTTCTTCTTCATCACCTCATTAGATGATAAAATTTCCGGTCACATGATTGATCGATTTTTATTTACAACAAGACGGCAACCAAACTATAGATTTTTAGAGCATTACACTGTTTTTTTTTGCATCAGTCTGCTTAGGTTGTCATTGTTTCATAAGGTTAAGGTTGTGGTTCAATTGCTTGCACTTGATGTAGCAGGCAGTGTTGTTGACGACTACATGAGAATATGTGCATGATATTGTTGGAATGTTTGAAAACATTTTGCAGGAGGATGGTGTATGATACATTTTTTGAGCAGAAATTTTCATAACATGCTTCAAAAAAACTTAATCAAACATACCTGGAGTTTACATAAATACTTGTTGGGACTGAGAGATTATATAAAAATTACTTCGCTAATAGTCTCATCTACATCGAAAAAGATTTAATTGAACATACTTGGAGTTTACATAAAAATGAATAACTAATTACATATTTTCTCTTAATTATGTGTTTTTTTTTATATTCAGTTTTATTTTTTTAAATTATATTTTTTAAAATTACATGTAAGGTTTTAAATTTTAATTATATGTAATTTTAAGTTTAAAAGTTAAATTCAATTTTATTTTATATCTAAATATTCATATATTTAATGAAATAAAAAATTAATATTTCAAAATCATGATTGTAACATTATTTCACCCTCGTATAACCATGTCGTCGTTGACATCAACATACAATGAAGTCACACGAACATCTCACACCATTTCACATACTCTCATAGAATCATCCCTATATCGTAACAAAACATTTCAGTTATTACATACATGCTATTTTGATTAGTTCTGCCAATATTTGCAATTATTTATTTTCAACAATCTTTCCTAATGATTATACCATTAATTTTCAAATCAACATAGGGAAGAAATTCAACCACCCCGTAGTTATTATTGCATCGACATACTTGATTTAACAATGAATTGTTTTAAGCATATTTATATAGATACATCACAAAATGGAAGAAAATAGCAGGTAAATGGGAACACGTTCTCTTTCACAAACACCCTATGGGAATGATAAAAATGACACTTACATACATACAGTTTTAACTAATTAAAGAATGGCACCTGCCATTTGAAGAAAATAACGAGCAGGTAATTGACGGAGGTACGGTCTCAAATCCCTGCATAAACAGGTAGAAATGCAAGAAATATTCAGATCACATGAATTGAGACAGCTCCAAATATTTTGAAACCCAAAATTTCAAACTATTTTCAGGACTGAATAACAATCAAAATAATTTCGACAAGAGATTACAATTGTCTAGTGTGAGATAAAATTTGAAGAATGAAGCAGGAGCTATGGGATTCAGCTAGGAGATATCTTCACCTTCAGTTTGAAGGGGAGTCAAGTAAAAGCAAAAATCCTATCTGCGATCTTTGTTCGGCAAATTGGACATTCAGAACATGCAAGAGAACATGATTTACACACTGCAACAAATAAAACTTAGTCGGTACTGTTACAATGAATTGAAGAGTATTTTATTACATCAAATAAAAAAGGAAACGCATTAGGATCCAATAAGGTATGGAACGTACAGCAAAAATGACGACATGGAAGAAGCATTGCAGCTGTAGGTGATTCAAAACAGACTTTACACACATGAGAATTTGCATCTCCATTCCCAGTGTACCTATGTTCTTTGTCCTTCATCTCCTGCATTCGAGCCTGAAGGGTTTTGAGGAAAAGGATAAGAGCATGTAGTTTTTCTTGCCTAATGAATAGCTTGTTAGTAAATCAATTATTCGACTTTTTTTCAAACCTCTCTTTAACTGATAACTAAGAGTGTCAACGTTTACTGAGTCAAGCTGATAAAATTTCACCATCGGCGGCTTTTAAGTCGCTCATTATTTACCAGTATGACCCGACAAAAATAAATCAAGAAGATAGCTAAAAATAGCGAATGCTAGTTTCAGGCAACCTCAGGATAACGGGCAACAACATAATGTAGTAAAAACACAACACCAACAACAAAGATGTTAATGGAGAAGTCAAATGAATAGTTTAAAAAGTGAGCGAGTTACTTTTAGCCGGACAACAAGAGGTTCTTCTTTGGGAAAGTCAGAAGCAGGTGTTAAATTATCTTGAGCTTGCCGTTCCTTGAGAACTCGATCCTCACAGTCAACATCATCAACTTCTAGATCTTTTACTTGGTTTATATCCCCATTCAGCGTGTCATTAATCTTTGACACTTGAGTAATACTCCCCTCTTTCTTTAGCTGTGCAACCAGCACCCACATGTTTGCCAAATCATTTTCTAGAGCCACCTCCCTCTTCTTTGCCTCTTCAATCATTCTCCGGTATTCATCTTCCTTTACTTCCTTCTCACCCAAGGCAGCATCAAGAGTGGCTTCCCGCTGTTTCCTAGCTTGCAACTCCATTTTCAGATCATCAAGATCAAGATTCCACAAGTTAAAATCGTCATTAACCATACCAGGAACATCATTTGAGCGACTAGAAAATCGACCTCTCCGACCAGTTCTTTGGACGTCATTGTGCTTTCGGTTCCCACCATTAACAGCATGAATGTTGAAACTTCTAGGGCTCAAGTCCCTAGCGGCCTGTAATTCTTTTTCTAATTTGGAATTTTGTAATGACAACTTTGTAACCTCACCAGCTAAATTCTTTAGCTCAACCGCAGCCGCAGATGCTAGTTCCTTAGCATAAGAAGCTTCCTCGGATAATTTCTGATTTTGTGAAAGTAACCCACTATGCTCCTCTAGAATCTGAACACGTT
Organism: Primulina eburnea; assembly: GCF_022965805.1. Taxonomy (NCBI): domain Eukaryota; kingdom Viridiplantae; phylum Streptophyta; class Magnoliopsida; order Lamiales; family Gesneriaceae; genus Primulina; species Primulina eburnea. Next base: position 3,305,788 of record NC_133115.1, on the reverse strand, counting down.
CTAGCTTTAGTTTCTGATTCTCAACTTCCTGTCCAGCAGAAAAAAACTTGAATCCAAATTCCAAAAGCGAGAGGGAGCACTAGAATGTTGCTCATTACAAATAAATAATAATCAATGTTTTGACAAAAAACGAAGACATATATCAGAAGAAGATGATAGCACATAAACATCAACAGTTGAACAAAGCAACACTATATCATCAAAACCAAGTGTGAGAAATCTTCGCCTGTAATGCTTCAAACATCAATAAACATTCAATCTTAAACTCCAAAAGCGACAAGCGAGTGTAATTATAAAGCCAGAAGAAAAGGAAGAATCAAACAAGCCGAAAAAAAATGAGAGCTACATTATGATATCCCATCTAACGTGGAATAAATGGAAAGAAGGACCAGTTTATGAACGTTGGTTAAGGAATGCATGCACAACCAAATGTTTGAACTATTGAAACTAGTGGGTTAAAGACCTCAATTCAGGTTGCTATAGCTATGTCGCGCAGCAATTTAAGTGCCAAACTACCAGTATCCTGGTATGAAGGCTGACCGTTGGGAAACATTTGGCATTGAGCTGCAAAAGTATTCTAGGGAGGTCCAAAATACTTAAAATAGAGCTACAAAGCCATTATGGTGCAACGAGTGCTGGTTATAACCATGTCGGTTGTGGGGCTAGATTTGACTCGGTTAATAACCACATTCGTAGGACATTTTACCAACCGTGAACTAATTTTCCATAGCAATGAGAAATGTGAACCAATAGCGACTTGGGTTCATATATGTGGCTTTTGAGCTAATAAATTCAAAAGATAGTTTGTATCAAATACTCTTTCAGAGATTCTTGAGCATCTAATGTTCTCATAAAAGGAACAATTAATGTTGCAGATTTATAATGAAAACTATTTATAATAGATCTAGACGTTTATATCACAAAATTTAAAAGCAACTGCAAAACCCACATCACATGATCAAAAGTACACCACTCTCATTTGCCAAACAGGAAATTTTCAATAATAACTTAAGCCTTTCCCACATGATATCAAGCTTGCCATTACTGACATCCAAGATATAGAACACCACAATTATTGCACACACACACAAAAAAAAAATCAAGGAGCATTTTACCTTTGAATGAATTTCCATTCTCAATTCCTCAGCATATTCATCAGATACACCTGGATAAGAGGGGGGTGGAATCTTTTCCACTGAGACAGAAGCTAGTTGCTGCTCTAGGTTTTTAATTTTCTCTAGCAGTTCCTCATTTTCGGCACACTGGTAGTAAGAATAGAACCAACTTCATTGAAGGGTACAGAAAAAAGTGCTGGTATAACCATCACGGAATCAATCACAACTAAGTAAAAATAGTTCAAATTTTTTTATGTTTGACCTTGTTCTGCAGCTGCTCTTGAAGCACACGGTTGTCTGCGGATTTAATCTGGCATTTCAAGATTAATAGAGCTTAAGAATTAAGATAATTCGTTACTCTTCTACAGTAATAAAAGGAAACTGTAAGAGCAAATGCCAGATGATAGGCGACTACAAAATACATTGCAAAGACAAAATATGATGAAACAGTAAAAAAATAATGCAAACCTCTAGCTCAAAACCCTTTTCACTACACTGAGCCATCAACTTCATGACTGTCTGTTAAAGAAAAACAAGCAAATAAATACGCAATGATATCCAAAAATATAATCAGAGAGTTAAATGGTATGATTCTTTTAAAATGGATAATAACCTGCTGCATTTCAACCATCGATGCATTAGCAACAGAAGCCTCACCACTCTCAACTATACGCTGTTCCAAGACCCTCATCTGCTTTCTCTTTTCTTGGATTTCACACTCCAAGTTCTGAATCTGTCCATTAGAAGAAGAAAGTGAAAATTATGTATGCTCCACATCTCATTATCAATCATTATAAAAAAATCCCGCAGGGAATCAAAACAGTGAAACCTCCAAATTGAAGGTGGAATCTACTGAAACAATATTAATCATAATTTTAAAGAATGAGAGAATACCTGAGTTTTTGAACTTTCAGGATCATTAATGGACTGTTCCACCAGCCGCTTTAGGGAACTGGTGCTGAATGCAATTTCCCCAGCAAGCATCTTAACTTGCTCAACAATGAGGTCCATCTGATCTGACATTGTCACTCCATCCTACAAACAATAGGACAAAAACATCTGCTGCTGAGAAAGTATCAGATTATCAAGATTTCCTTAATAAACTGCAAAGTCTAACAATGAACTTTAGATGTGAGACAATCATCATTTAATGGTAAAATATAAAACCAGAATGTCAAAAAGTAATGTGCGACCAAAAGAACAGCTATCGAACAAGTATTGCATGTTATAAATTAAGAAACATAATTACCCGTAGCGACACCTCATAAATATATATTTAAACAAATTTAAGCTCGAGTTTCACGAGGCACACTTCCTAATGTAGAAGAAAAAAGTCGGAACATACTATGGGCAGTTTAGTCGCACAGGAAAAACCACTGATTAGTTCACCCGCCTGAGTTGTTTCAGTTATGGTGCTGCCAGCCTGTGATATATCATCGTTCCACTTGCTGGATGATCTTCTGTGTTTATTATCATAAGCATCTGATGTGATAGTTAAAGCAGAAGGTGATAATACACGATTCTGGCTCTGCCCTTCAAGTGTTAAAGACCCATCACGCAGAATATCCAACTTCTGCTAGATAACAACCAGAAAAAGATGTATGAACCATGAAACAGAAGCTAAATAGTTTTCTTTTATGTTAAGCAGGTGAAGCACTTGGATGCATTGAATGACAGGTTCAAGTCAGTAGTACTCACTGCTACACGTCAAGGATGAACTAGAGACTATTAACTCAGGATTATATTAGAATCACAAAGAAGATTATTTGAAACTGTAACATGGTAATCTGGCAAACAGGCCACTATTTATAAATGCTTCAATATGACAGTGGTTTGATGGAAAAATCGAATCAATAACATTACATAAACTGATAAACATGCCTAGAAAAATTCAAACGAGAAAAGCAGAGAAGGCAACGTACGTCATCTTCAGAAGCAGAATGACTCCTCTGGTGTGAGGGCATGTCATTCAAGTATACCGGTATACTATTTTTGGAGGAAACAAGTATTAATTTGGTTAGCCTTTGAATTCTGCTCATTAAAGCAGCTTTGGCATCTTCTTCCTCCTCCAATCTCGATTGCATTTTGACTTGCCCTGCTTCCAACTATAAAGAAAACAAAGATGGCGTAATAATGCAAGTTGTCCAAAAGGTCGCACTAAACGCATATTAAAAATAAGGCATTAAATTTGCAGGCTGCTCCTAAACCATTCAACTTCCTACCATTTTAAAAGGTAAGAGTCGTAATACCTGTTGTCTTAAGACAATAATTTCTTCATGGTCGACACCAACGAGCACTCCCCTCTTGAGTTGATCGAGTTCTTCTTTGAGACATGATATTTCTCGTTGATACTTCTTGATCAGTGATTTTTCATCAATTATCTAAACATAGAAACAAATATGATTTTACCGAACTTTATTTTTGTCTAAAATAGGACCAACTACTACGCAGACAAGTAATATACGCACCCTATTACGTGAGGCGTATATTTCTACACGTTTTGCCCTGCTGGCAAATTTTAATGTGTTGTGGGTTTCCTCCAAATTACTTGAAGCCGGAGTAATAGTACATATAAGCTGGAAAATACAAATAAGAATTAAGATCTCAACGAATAAATAAGTTAAGCTAAGTTTCCCACGAGCATATTCCCATTATAGAAATTTCAAAATAATCAATTGGTTGAGACAACTCATGTACATAAGAAACCATAAGGCGTAAGAAGAAAAGTGTCAAAAAAACATAGCTTAAAAGTAATGAGAACATGAACTAAATAAATGTCACGCGATTCAAACAAAATTAGAATCTGGTTTGGGAAAGAAGTAATACAAAGTCAATTGTTTCCTATGCTCACCGATACATGTCCATGACCACTTAGCGAAGATTGTAGAAGTCTTGTAAGCTTTGAATCCCGATAAGGAACGTGTGATGCCCTCCCTTCACTAAGTTTTCCAATTACCTACACATCAGATAAGGCATCAAAACATCAGAGCTTGAGATTGGGAAATTTAAATGTGCAAATATCGTAATTCAGAGGACAAAAATTTTGATGCAGAAACACATGGTTGATGAAAGATAGCTTGTTTGAGTCAGTTGTGTATCAACAAGTGTAGATGTGATAGAAAAGAGAAAAGTGGCACTGAATCAACCAAAATAGGTGTGTGGGGGGGGGGGGGGGGGGGGGGTAAGAGATTGTGGTCAAGTTCAGATACTCACGGTTCCAAGAGTCAAAAGACTTTTATTGATGTATGATCCTTCCTTTCTACGTAAGCCGGTTGTTTCAGTTTTTGAGCTTTCAGATCCGGCTAAATCGATTAGGTTCTAAACAAAATAGAACAAACTACTTATACATGAGAAATTTAAGAATCCTCCCGGGCAATATCCCAGACAATGAACATATACATACCAACTGAGAGAATATTACACCATCATACTCATCTCCATGTGCACCACTTTCAATCATCTGCAAGGAAGATAGGTGATTGAAAATTGAACGTCATTCATGAATGTAAATTGTCCCCTTACTGTTATGGGGATATTTGAGTTAAACCACTGATCTCAAAGAAATAAACACCCTTACCAATGTAAAAATTGTATGACTCCTGCTGCTGAACAGATTAAAATTATTTGATCCAACATGTCGATGCTCTGTAATTACATCCAATAAAGGTCGAATAACTTATTAACCATTCAAACAAGCCGAATGTGCTCTAAAGATGTAAAAGAGAGGCAAAAAGAAAATAAATAAGAACAATGAAAAGAAAAACCTACTTTTAATTTAAGCCTAAAACGACATTAGAGAAAACACTCTAATGGACTGTCCGTGAAAAAGAAATGATAAAAAAAAAAAAAAAAACTGTAATAATCACCTTCTCCTGCAGCAATGAATGAAAGAACATGTCCAGGGGACAAAACAACTTCTTCTTTTATACCCTCAACGTAAGTTCCCTGAGCAAATACAACATTATGATAAAAGTCCAAACAAAACTGAGAATTGAGAAAATGCAGATTAATGACCATTGGATATAGCTATCAGATAAGTGTGACTTTAAAAGAATCATCATGTACTCGAAGCTTCCAAAAATGAATTCGAGCAGACCAAGAAATTCAGACATAACAAAAAAAAGATAAGGAAAGAAATTCATGCATAAGGCAAATAATTCCAAAAGATCATTGGCATCATATCAAGGATTTATGAAAGTTACGCAGAGAGCACTCAAAATAACCATAACGGAAGAGGAGAGACGAGAGCTGTGAAAAGGACCTGTGAATCTTCTCTAACACGCAAATTCTGACCGGTTGGGTCCAACAAGTCATTAATAACCTAGCACCGGAAAAATGTGAGAAATTTATCGTTGGACATGAAGAAACCATATAAAATGTAATTAACCTAACTTAGAACTGATTATTGGATTGTACTCCTCAATGTTGAAATTGATGAGAATGACAAACTTGACTTCTAGTGTTACATTTACCAATGGTAACAATCATCGCACTAACCTCATTGTAGATTTCAAGATATGACACACGGAGTAAGAATTCACGGCCTGGAGTCTGAAGAAAAATCAATGTCAGCCATCAACTAATAAGGGAATTTCATTGTTGATCAAAAGAAGGGGCACATGTCGGTGGTATCTCAAATGAAATTAACAGAATAAAATGTCTAAATATGGTAGCAAGGAAACTTACATCTTGGATGATGCTGAATACATCCTTTATAGCCAATGGTATGATCCCAGGAGAATTTTGATCTCCCTGACAATAATATTTTTAAAAAATAATGAAATACATAGGATGCGTTCAGTCATTCTGTTTTCACAGGTTGAAAATTGTAAAATTTCATTAAGAGACCAGAAAAGCAAACAAAAGATGACAGATTAAAATATATAAATCGGTAATCATAACCAATGAAGTTTTGTCACTCATCGAATATCTCATGCTCCTTATTCTAGATGGTAAGACCTTTACACTCATCTGCCTATCCATTATAATGACTGGTTCAATGCAGTTTTAAATATATCACACGCCATTTGTACATCCAGTAAAATCTCAAAAGTCGAACATGAATGAGTGGACAAATGGTCAACACAACTAATCGCTATAGTATCACATTGAAATACAGATAAATAAGTGTGACCAGATCACCAGAAGTTCAGAACAATAAGTGACAGTTTGGAAATATTTCATTCAAATTATGAGTGGTGAATATAAAGTTTAGAACTCATTATATGGGAGGCTACAACTTACATGCATAGTATGTGTCTTTCCACTACTGGTAACACCATAAGCAAACACAGTTCCTGCATATTGACTCAACCAATATTAGATGGAAACAGAACTTGCTACTGCAAGCAGACATCATTTGACACAGAAGAGTACAATAAAGAAGATAATTTAACAATATAAATGTGAACTCTAGCTTATCGTTGATCAATCACCGTTATGGAGTTGTCATCAAAGAAAAAGTATTGACAAGCGCAAGCCTGTTAGTCAACTTAACAATTCATAGTTCAAATTTTAATCAGGCAATTTCAATTTGCAAAAGTAAATCAAGCTGAATGTACCATTCACGCCCTCCATCGCAGCCTTAACTACAGGTCGAGCAGCTATATCATACACATCTGGGGTTGCTGTATCAGGCCCGAAGACTTTATCTGTAACAAGAATGATAGAAAAACTTTAGGGGCTCATCTTCTCATTAGTTGGACAGCAAATATTCCATTCTGAAACTGGTAATTACTATTTAGGGTTAACAAATAGTGACAAAATCACACGCGCCGAGCCTTCAAAAAGAAATACTGTTCAAGGCTATTGATTTAGCATCATTTCAACTTGAGCATGCCTATGATGATACGCTATGTAATGAATGGTTTTGCAGCTCCTAAAAATTCAAATGCAATTTGAAACCATAATCAGACATCAGATTCTGAACAACGTTATCATAATAATTTAAAACGAAAGGAATAATAGCAAAGAAGTTTACCAAATCCATATGCAGTAATGGGATTATATTCATTCCTCACGATTTTGTCGCCATCTGCATACCAAGCGACCTCCTCACCTCTCTGATGTTCTCGTTCACTGCAACGGAAAAAGAAATTCAGATAAATCCAAGTCAATCTCATTTCCCACAAAGGAAAGCAGGCTCTCCATATTTATTGAAATTCAATGGAACATGCTAGAATTAAATTCAAGTTAGATCTATCATTTAATTCAAATTCACCTCATAGGCCGAAATCTTATCGTCACCAAAATGCTATCCCCCGATCTTGAAGCATTCTCCAGTGGCTCCCCAATCATCTGCTCTTCCATCGACGGATAGCTAACCGGCGTCCTACTTTGAGAATAATCTCTAGTGTTTTGGCTAGGCGTCGTGGATCTGGATCCATATCCACCACCTCCTCCTCCACCGTAAAACGACGTCGCGGAGGAGGAGCTCGATTTCGGTATAAAACGACCATTCAACATTGACGAAGATGAAGATGTAGAGGAGTAGGGGCTCGAATGTTTCCCATAATGGAAAGGCGAACTGCTCCTCCCTCTAGAAGTCGACGCCGCCATTCTTGAACGGATCAAAATCGAAAACCAATTCCCCAATCTACAACTCCAATACACACATCCTGATACAGAACCCTTCAAAAATCACATAACGCATACGCGCCAGTCAAGAACACTGCCCGCATTTCAAAATCTTTGATCCACTTCCAGCATAATCCACCGCACGAAAGAATCTCCACTGCGTCAGAGCGCGTAGTCACACATATTCATCCACATATGTGTACATTCTGTTGCGTGCGTGTGTTCTGTTGTGTGTGTATACACACACGCACGCACGCACGCGCGCGCGCGTCTGTGTGAAGAGTTGCAACTGGGGAGAGAAGCGATGAGAAAACCGGTGAGAAGTGAGAACGATGGGTTTTGAATTTAGATGCATTTCGAATTATTAAAAATAGTGGGGGATTTTGAATTGGCAAAATTATTTTAAATTAAGTTACTTTGCCAGAGAATTTTTGCTTCTGCCAGAGTGACGTACCACCATATATATATATATATATATATATATATATATATATATATATGAATATCCTCTTATTGATAGACGCAAAAGTGGATATAATTTATCGGCTACGTATCAAAATTTTTATATAAAATTAATATAATATGATTCAAGTCAGGAGATCACGGTGATGTCGAGCTTTATAAGACAATTTTAAACTAAAAGCATTTGAAAAGCGCAATCTCAAAGTTCTTTTTCTTTGGAAAAAATAAATAAATTGGGGAAAGTGTTAATATTTTTACTAGTGGTTTAGTTTGGTTTAGGTTTTGGATTTGATCCAGGAAATTTAAATTGTTTTTGTAGTGTCAAAGTGTGAGTTGTTGGATTGCTTGGTATAGGCATGAAATTGGCATAATCTTAGAAATGATTTGGGTAACGTGTTAGCCATGTCTAAAAACTTTAGAGCTGGTCTCATGTGAGACCGTCTCACGGATCATAATATGTGAGACCGATCAACCCCACTCATATTCACAATAAAAAGTAATACTTTTTCATGGGTAACCCAAATAAGATATCAGTCTCACAAATACGACATGTTATACTGTCTCAGACAAGTTTTTGCCAAAACTTTAATATATAAGTTTGATGGTTTATGATTCATTTGGTAGCGATATTCCAACTTTGAAATCTCTAAATCCAATTGAAACAAAAATCTTTCAAACTCAAAAAATAAATAAATATAATAATGACTTTAATATAAGCATCACTCAAAAAAATATTGTACTATTTCATATTGGACACGATCACTCATCGTAAAACACAAGCATAAGGGAGCAACACAGCGTGGATTTGATCGAGTTCGAGTAACTCATGTCTTTACTCGAACTGAGTTCAAATTTTAATTATTTCTACTCCAGTAACCACATCTAAAAAAACAAAAGTTATGATACATACCTAAAAATTTAAGCCTTCAATTTTTTTTTAAAACGTGCTAATTCGAGTAGTCTGATATATACACGAGTCAAACTCGAACTTGAAATTATTACTCGATCGAGTTTGAGTAGACAAGTTTTAAATCGAATAGTAACACCCGTGATAAAAGTTAATTTCATAAAATAATGTATCCTATTAAATTAATTGTTCTCAATAATACATCTGTTAGGTACAAATAATACTAAAATTGAATTCGATCACATCTAAAAAGGCAAGCACGATAAAGGTTGTAAAAAAGGTGAGAAGTAATTATGAGCTAATAATTGGCATTTTGGGAGGCTATGTTTCCTCGGAGGAGCCCAAACCTAAGCCCCTAACATGTTTTTAGCATAGAAAGCTAGAAGTGTTTATTATGGATCACATTGTATTGAATTTTTATAGTGTATTTTTTAAAAAAATTGGAGATTATATTAAGGGTATAAACTATGAATTTTTTAATAAAAATTTGTGATATCTTGTACTAAGTTTTGGGATGAGAAATGACATGATTGTTTAAATTTGGGTAAATTTTAGATAGTTTTGTGTACTAATGATTTACACTTACATAGTTTTTTATCTATAATTTTGATAATGAATAAAATAAGGGTATTTTTTAATTAAATAAAAATACAGACTTATACATTTTAATTTGAAAATTTGTATATTTTTAAATTTATCGCAAATACGATCAAGATACCTGTCAAACCGAAACTTTCTTTGTAGTCTCTGATTCACACAAAAAAAAAATGTGTTTTCATTCCTCGGGATCATAATTATATTTTGTGATGAAATTTGGCACAAAAAATTTAAAATATGAAACATATATATGATATTGCAGAACAATTTGTTTTAGATTATACAAAATATAAAACCTTGAGTTTAAAACTAGAACAATTATATTAATATCAATAATTACTACACTTATTTGTATGCTCAAATATCATATATTAGTACATGATCTATAAGAGTTTATACTTAAATTTTTTTACACATGTTTGGTGAATCAGAAATCGCATATTAGTGACATGTCTGAAACATTTAGTACTCAAATATCATTTATAAAAATCTGATTTTCAAGGTTTTATATAAAATTTTCATCCGAAGAGATGCGTCATTAATATCAAAATTTGTTATACATGTTTTGGTACTCAAAAATCATATATTCGTGTCAAATCTAAAATATTTCATTCTGAAATATCATATATTTATTCAAGATTTTATACCAAATTTTCATCCAAAAAAGACGCGTAATTAATACCAAATTTTGTTATACATGTTTGGTATTAAAAATCATATATTAGTGTCGGATTTAAACATTTCGTTCTGAAATATTATATATTTGTTCCGAATTTTCAATATTTCATATAAAAAACACATGTCAACCCAAGGAGTAGAGAAATGTTTTTTTTTTTGAGGTAATACACCCAAAATGCATAAATTTTCAGTCTCAACTATGATTCTTACAAAAAATTAAATGTCATATTTACACACAACACAATCCACATAGATATCTTTATTTTACAATCTAATTAACTCCTCTTTTTGCCTCAAAATTTATCAGCCATCCTCCCCATTTTATACTCATATATAAATTTATAAAAAAAACTAAATTAAAATTAACTTTTATGATTTATCACCAAAACCAATTGGTGGATGAGTAGAAGGCAAGAATAGATCCAATTAATGAAGTCACCTTTTTTTTTGTTTTTTGCTTATGATAGAATGGTCCTATCCGCACGCCATCTACACATATATACACTCTCTCCTTGTCAATTATAGATTTTTTTTTTTTAAAATCTCAAATATATAATTCAATTTCTACATTTAATTACATTTTTTTATTTTATTAATATATCCTTATTAACTAAGTATTTGAAAAACATTTAAACATTTTTTCAATAAATTAAATAGAGATAAAATAGGAAGTTTGCATATAATATGAAAAACTTGGGATTGCGAACGCGACTAGTTTCTAAGATCACTTCCGAAATATATAGAGTTTCTTTCTTGTTTTGGTTATCTCAAATATGCAGTACAATTTCTATATTCATTAGTATTTTTTTTTCTTTTTTCTTATTAATACACTCATATTACTGAGTTTTAGAAAACGCGCAGCTATTTTTTTTAATGAACAATAGAAATACAAAATATAAAGTTCATGTTGAAATAATATATTTGAATATTGAAAAAGTAATAGTTGAATATTTGAATGTTGAAAATAAGAATTGTAAAGTTAGAAATTTGTGTGTGATGATGTAGGTAATGATGTATTTTATTTTTGGATTATGTGTAATGAAACTCTGTAAATAGATCTCTCATTTGTGAAGAAAATCACAATTGAGTAGAGAGAAAAATATTATAAAGTGTGTAGTTTGGTGAATTTTGAGAGTTTGAGATTTTTACTTTTTACCATAAATTTTTACTTTTTCACAACACGTTATCAGCACGAAGCTCTAAAAGTCCTACATACTTTTCCAAGCTCCAAACAGAAGAAAAAGGTAACAAAAGTAATTATATTTATTTTACTGTTATTTATTTGTTGTGTATTTTATTTAATATACAATATAATGTTATTATGAGAAATAATAAAAATAAATTTTTCATAAACTTGTTATAAATCCTGGGAGGATGTTAAGACGACATCCCACACTCCCGGTAAGAGATACGATAAGTATAAAAGCCTATAAGTTTTTTTTAAAACAAAATAAATTATGACACTCATTATAATAGTATGATATGATATACATAATTATTTAAACATATCTAATATTATATATACCATATTATTACCATAAAATTATACAAATACATACCTTTATTTTTTTGTACACCAACGGTCATAAATGGTAAAAAACGGCTAGTTTTTGCCATATAAATATGATCTCACAGACACATTCAATCACTCAAACTTTCTCTTCTTCTCTAAAAATTATTCATCATCAAATTTTTCGAAGAAAAAAGAAGATGACTTTCTCAAGGATATTTTTAATTATTTTGGTTATCATACTCACGAGTCTTGTATTTATCGGAGAATATCCTCCTCGTGCGTTTTCTTTATTTTTACAAATACTTGTACTTGTTGTTTATCCGTTACTTTGTATTGCAATATTTATTAACTAATAAAATGCATCGTAATTTTTTTTTAGTACCACCATGTCAAATTTAACAAAGCTCGAATTTATTGCGCTCGACATCACGGGAAAGAATTATATGCCATGGACTCTAGATGTAGAAATGCATCTTGAGTCATTGGGTCTAAGCGAGACCATTAAAGAAAATGGCATATGCACGTCACAAGAAAAGGCAAGAGCCATGATATTTTTGCGTCGACATCTCGACAATGGATTGAAATGTGAATATCTGACTGAAAAAAATCACATGGCTTTGTGGAAGAGATTAAAAGAAAGATTTGAACATATAAGGGAAGTTATACTTCCGACCGCCCGGGATGAATGGAATACACTGAGATTCCAAGATTTTAAAAAAGTCAGTGATTACAATTCGGCGATGTATAGAATAATCTCGCAATTAAAATTTTGTGGACATGAGGTCACAGAATCTGAGATGCTTGAAAAAATATTTTCCACATTTCATGCATCAAATATTACTCTACATCAACAATATAGAGTACGTGGATTTGCGAGATATTCTGAGCTCATCGCCTGTCTTCTTGTGGCGGAAAAGAACAATGAGCTATTAATGAGAAATCATCAGTCCCGACCCACTGGATCAACAGCATTTCCCGAAGTAAATGCTGTAAGTAAAAATGAATTTAAACCTGGAAACCAAAATCAATTTCAAAGACAAGGTTTTGGTCGAGGTCGAGGTCGTGGACGTGGACGTGGACGTGGAATTGGTCGTGGTCGTGGACGCGGCCGTGGTTTTGAAAATAATAGAGATAGTTATTTTTATAACTCATCTCAAAAGAGCGTCCCAAACCATCCACTGAAAAGGCATCATGAGAATACAAATGTTAATGAGAATCACTCAAAAAGATATGAAAGTTCTTGTTACAGATGTGGTACTCCAGGACATTGGTCCAAAGTTTGTCGAGCCCCTGAGCACCTTTGTAAACTTTATAAAGAATCATTAAAGGGGAAAGAAAAGGAGACCAACTTCACTGAACGCAGTGACCGTTTGAGTGATTCAACTCATTTTGATGCTGGTGATTTTATGAATGATTTCTCTGGAAATGATCAACATGTTGGTGGGATAGAAATGAACAATTTTGATGCTACAGATTTTCTCAATGATTTTTCTGAAAATGAACAATATAGTGGTAGAATATAAATGTACAATAATTTGTTTTTCATGTATTCATGTAATAATGTTTTATTGTACAATTATGATATGTGTTATATTTACATATGTATTTTCAGTAATTTTATTTCATTGCATATTTTTTTGAAGTTCAAATATGGAAAATGCTATGAGAAAAGCTGAAGTTTGCATACCCGATAGTGGTACAACGCACACTATCCTCCGAGATAAAAGATATTTCTTGGAACTAAAACCAACAAAAACAACGGTGAATACAATATCAGGTCCTGTAGACTTGATTAAAGGATGTGGTAAAGCACAATTTTTGTTACCTAATGGTACAAAATTTTTGATCAATGATGCTTTATATTCACCACAATCGAAAAGAAATTTGTTGAGTCTTAATGATATATATTCTCATGGGTATGATACTCAAACAATGAATGAAAGGAATGAGAAATATATGTGCCTTATCACATATAAATCAGGAAAGAAATATGTGATTGAAAAACTACCAATGCTCCCTACTGGATTGCATTATACACATATAAGTCCCATTGAATCAAACATGGTAGTTGATAATTCTTCGATATTAACCAATTGGCATGATCGATTGGGACATCCTGGTTCAACAATGATGCGAAGAATTATAGAAAATACACATGGTCATCCACTGAAAGACCAGAAGATCTTTCAGAATAATAAGTTTCAATGTAAAGCATGTTCTCTTGGAAAACTTATTATAAGACCATCACGGGCCAAAATCCAAACCGAATCACCAATGTTTCTTGAACGTATTCAGGGTAATATTTGTGGACCAATCCATCCACCATGTGGACCATTCAGATACTTTATGGTATTGATTGATGCCTCCAGCAGATGGTCACATGTATGTTTATTGTCAACTCGAAATGTTGCATTTGCAAGATTACTTGCTCAAATAATAAAATTGAGGAATCAGTTTTCCGATTATGCAATCAAGAAAATTAGACTTGATAATGCTGTTGAATTTACTTCCCAGACTTTCAATGATTATTGTATGTCTATGGGAATCATTGTTGAGCATCCTGTTGCTCATGTACATACACAGAATGGATTGGCTGAATCATTGATTAAACGTCTGCAAATGATTGCTAGACCAATGATTATGAAAACAAAGCTCCCTATTTGTATATGAGGACATGCAATTTTACATGCTGCTTCATTAATTCGCATCAGACCAAGTGCATATCATAAATACTCCTCATTACAGCTTGCATTTGGTAAAGAACCAGACATTTCTCATCTGAGAATTTTTGGATGTATGGTGTATGTGCCTATTGCACCACCACAACGAAAGAAAATGGGACCTCAAAGAAAGGTTGGAATTTATATCGGTTATGTTAGTCCATCAATCATTCGATATCTTGAACTTCAGACAGGCGACGTGTTCACAGCACGTTTTGCTGATTGTCATTTTAATGAGGAAATCTTCCCAATATTAGGGGGAGAACAGAAACATACCGAAAAAGAAATTACATGGTATGTATCATCATTGTTACATCTGGATCCAAGAACAAAACAATGTGAAAAAGATGTACAACAAATAGTACACTTGCAAAGAATAGCAAATCAAATACCAGATGCATTTGCAGACACAAAAGGGGTAACTAAATCATATATACATGCTGCAAATGTCCCTGCTCGAATTGAAATTCCAAAGAAACAAATGGGAGATACTCATGATGTCATTAAACGCCTGAAGCGTGGAAGGCCAGTCGGTTCCAAGGATAAAAATCCTCGAAAAAGAAAATTTTTAGAGAAACACGATGATCACAAAATAAAGAATGATGTTTCTGAAGAAACATATGATGATCACAAAATAGAGAATGGTCTGAAGAAACACATGATGATGAAAATGTTCTGTCAGAACCACAAACTGACGAGAATCATGAAATCTCTATCAATTACATTAATACTGGAAAAATATGGAACCGAAAAGATATAGATGAAATTGATGATATATTTTCTTATAATGTGGCAATCGACATCATAAATGATAACGAAGATTATGAACCAAAATCTTTTGATGAATGTAAAAATCGGCAGGATTGGATAAAATGGAAAGATGCCATCCAGGTTGAATTAGATTCGCTAAATAAACGTAATGTTTTTGGACCTATAGTCCTTACACCTGAAGGTGTAAAACCTGTTGGATACAAATGGGTTTTTATTCGAAAGCGAAATGAGAAAAATGAAATAGTAAGATATAAAGCTCGACTTGTTGCACAAGGTTTTTCTCAAAGGCCTGGAATTGATTTTGAAGAAACGTATTCTCCTGTGATGGATGCAATTACGTTTCGGTATTTGATTAGCTTGGCGGTATCTGAAAATTTAGAAATGCGTCTTATTGATGTTGTTACAGCTTACTTATATGGATCACTTGATAGTAATATATATATGAAAATCTCTGAAGGATTTAAGATGCCTGAAGCACAAAGTTCAAAACCCAGGGAATGTTATTCTGTGAAATTACAAAGATCATTATATGGGTTAAAGCAATCAGGTCGAATGTGGTATAATCGACTAAGTGATCACTTGATGAAAAAGGGATATGTAAATAATTCAATATGCCCTTATGTTTTCATTAAGAAAACAACATCCGGATGCGTAATTATTACTGTACATGTTGATGATTTAAACATCATTGGAACGAATAAGGAAATTCAAGAAGTTGTGTTATACTTGAAGGAAGAATTTAAAATGAAGGATCTTGGAAAAACAAAGTATTGTCTGGGTTTACAAATTGAACAAAAAGAATGTGGAATGTTTGTTCACCAGACAAATTATACAGAAAAGATCCTTAAACGTTTTAATATGGATAAAGCAAATCCTTTAAGTACTCCAATGGTTGTTAGATCATTAAGCATAGAAAAGGATCCATTCCGTCCATGTGAAGATGATGAAGATATTCTTGGTCCAGAAGTACCATATCTAAGTGTCATCGGTGTCCTTATGTACCTTACAAATTGTACAAGGCCTGATATATCTTTTGCCGTGAATCTGTTGGCAAGATTTAGCTCATATCCAACAAAGAGACACTGGAACGGAATTAAACATATATTCCGTTATTTACGAGGAACGACAGACTTGGGACTTTTATATTCAAAAGATGCTAATCCAAGTATAATTGGTTATGCTGATGCTGGATACTTATCTGATCCACACAAGGCACGTTCCCAAACTGGATATGTATTTACTCGTGGAGGCACTGCAATATCTTGGCGTTCACAGAAACAAACGCTCGTAACAACTTCATCAAATCATGCCGAGATTATTGCACTACATGAAGCAAGTCGTGAATGTGTGTGGTTAAAATCAATGACCCAACATATCCAAATTTTATGTGGATTATCATTCGATGAGAAGCCTGTGATACTATATGAAGATAATGCTGCATGTGTTGTTCAAATGAAAGAAGGATACATAAAAAGCGACAGAACTAAACATATTCCTCCTAAGTTCTTCGCATTCACCAAGGAGCTTGAGAAGAATAAATGTATTGATGTTCGTCACATTCAATCAAGTTAAAACTCATCAGATCTCTTCACAAAGGCACTTCCTACGTCAATATTCAGAAAGCACATATATAATATTGGGATGCGCAATCTACGAAATTTGTGAAGAATTGTTCATGTCAACATCAGGGGGAGTTTACGTGACTGCACTATTTTTCCCTTACTATGGTTTTTATCCCAATGGGTTTTTCTAAGTAAGGTTTTTAACGAGGCAGTACAAAACACGTAATGAAAACATCATCATATCATGATCATCATCACAAGGGGGAGTGTTGAAATAATATATTTGAATATTGAAAAAGTAATAGTTGAATATTTGAATGTTGAAAATAAGAGTTGTAAAGTTAGAAATTTGTGTGTGATGATGTAGGTAATGATGTATTTTATTTTTGGATTATGTGTAATGAAACTCTATAAATAGATCTCTCATTTGTGAAGAAAATCACAATTGAGTAGAGAGAAAAATATTATAAAGTGTGTAGTTTGGTAAATTTTGAGAGTTTGAGATTTTTACTTTTTACCATAAATTTTTACTTTTTCACAACAGTTCATAGTTTTTCTACAAATTATTGCAAAAAATCAAACAATTTTATCAATAGTGGGAAGTGGTCAGAGTCAATATAGTAAGGCTGGGGGCTGAATTTATTACCCTTTTGCCTCAACGAGCGTGCGCTTCCGAGGAGTTCCTTTTTACAGCGACGTATTTTATTTGTTAACCTCGGTTAAAATTTTTTTTTTTTCAAGAAAATGAGCTCCTCAAATATATTTCAAATACACTTATGGAGATCATTTTCTTAAAAAAAGAGTTGTCCGATGTTATTTGATCAATTTCTTCTTTTACACTGCACTTGTGACGTAGGGATGCGAATATGAAAAGTCTTCCAAGTTCATCGAGGAGTATTTAATATGATGGCCATTTTTTTGAAAAGAGACATTAATTTAGCTCTTTAAAATGTAATAAATTGTGCTCCGATTAAGTGCCAACAATGTGTCGGGGTTTCGTTCCCATCTTACCCAACTGGTCTCGACTCTCCATAAGTCAAATAAAGGGATAGAGTAGGAACAACCTCTTAAATGAATAATAATTTTTATCTGGTACTATTTTATACAAAATAAGACGACATCTAACTAACTTTTTTGATCTAATATGGTAATATAATTGTACATAATTAATATCTCTAAACATCACAGTGAAAGTCACATATTCAACAGGCAAAATGATAATAAAAAAGTGTGAACTTCCTCCACTATTCTTGGAAACTGTAATGAAGTATTTTCTCCTATTAAACTCCCTCAACTTCCGTTTTTCTTGTTTTATTTTTTTAGTCTTCTTCCGTTGTAATGATTTTGAAAAATTAGGGTACTTGCAGAAAGTTTAATTAGGTAATTCCGGATTTTTTGTCCAGTTTATGTGTAAAATCTTTGTTTACGCATGTTACTCTGTCAATCGAAGACATGAATGTAGCAGTAAGAGGGGTTTATTTCATCTTACCTATGTGAGCATTGTCCCCATGATAGGATGGATGGATGCCAAGATTTGTCCGTGCATATATATGACCCACTTTTTTTTTGAAATTGTATATGTGGCGAATTCTTATCCGTTGATATGAAGTTAAAATAATGTCCACATAAGTAGGATCTCATCTACCCGGTAGAGGAGCGGCTCGAAATATTTGATCTTAGGTGCATTTTGTGAAAGAGATCATTCTTATGCAGATGTAGTTGCCTTTGACCTTACTGACGATCTCAGTTATAAGTAGTTGGAGCAACGAGCGAGGAGTTAACTACCGGACGTACCCGCTCCACCATTACTTCTTATTATTAAAAATTGAAGTTCAGTGTCTCCTCGTTTGGTCCACTTCATTTTGGGGTTCGATAAAATGTTTGTTGCCAAATTCTTGTTCGATGAGCCCAATCAGTGGAAAATCGTCTGGACCATAAGTTATAAAAGCCCAATATAGAAAAAAGCAAATATTTCTAAACTACATTTTTGTACGCAGTATGCACTCCTGTATCAAATAACGACCACTCAGTACTCGCGACGGCACTTGAGTTGATTTTACATAATTGAAACCAAACAATGTTAACCACGATACAATATCATATGTCTATTGTGAGACGATCTCATGAATCTTTATCTGTGAGACGGGTCAACTCTACCGATATTCGCAATAAAAAATGACACTCTTAGCATAAAAAATAACATTTTTTCATGGATGACTCAAATAAGAGACATGTCTCACAAAATACGATCCGTGAAACCGTCTCACACAAGTTTTTGCTTAAGCCTAGATATTGGTATGTTGGTAAGTTTATTTTGGCAAAAACCTCTTGACCTGATGACATGATTTTTTTTTAAACCGAGGAATTAATGTGTTGTAATTTATAGTAGCCAATGTATGTATAAAAAAATTACGATAGTATATTTAACCTACCCTACGATAATATATTTAATTTTCACCATTGTACCAAAAAAAATTATTGACTTAAAACATGAACCTCGCATATTTGATTCAACGATATCTATTGAACCCACGAGGGTATTTATCCCAGCGTCGGTATTTATTAACCACTTTTAGGGTCTCATTCAATTTCAGTTTCCGATTCCGGAGTGAAATCTAGGACAAACAGATCAATTTACTCTGGAAACGCACGAAATTATCAAGGTTGAACTCACACACATTGAGAACTGACCAAAAATTATGATGGAATTGCGGATTACTATAGTTCAAAGAAGTAAATTTCATGTTATAGAATATCACACATCTTTGCTTAAAAGTGGCAGGAGGAGCCATGGCTCAAGTCGCCATTTTTGTTTACACATATGAGAATCGAATTCCTGCGCGCTAAGCAACTAGCTAAAAAGCTAGCAAAGAAAGTAAAAACCATTTATGAACTACAACCAACCTTCATATTTTTAGTCTAGTATTTAAATTACAGCAATTTCGGGCTGCTTCAAGAACTGAGATTGAATTTTGATGGGAACGTGATTTGTTTACCATTTATCAACGAGAATTTGTGTACCAGTGTGCAAGTTGACAAAGTTACAAACTAATGGGCTATTGACTTCCAATTTACGCAGTTTTCACCTCACCAAGTTGATATCGACTCATATCCTCGGAATAAAGCACACCTTCTGGTGTGGTGAGCCTTCGAAGGGCAATAAGAAACCGAGACTGCCCAGAAACAGGTATTATATCAATTATATGATTTAAATATTTTGAGCAATTGGAATGTAATCAGGTTGTAACATGTAAACTTACCCATTGAAATGCCACGAGTGCGAACCAACACCCCGTTAAACCGTAGCCGCTATTGCGTACGATCTAATGAAATGAGATAAACCATGTCCGTAAACTGTACAAAAGACTAATCTACAAATGCAACAGAAGAAGAAAAGTTTGTATGAACTGCTAGAAGCCACTGAAGAGCTTGCTACATACCAGAAGAAGAAGAGTCCCTAAACAAAAGATCCCAGTCATAGACATGCTGATGAACTTCAAGTCTCTCCCCGCCTACGCAATTGAGAAAAATCTTATAGTGATAAATAACAGAAGGCTAAAACTACTGAATATATATAACTAACACATTTTAAGTTATTCTGTCGTAAAACTTCAGAGAATAAATAAAGCAGCTTTCTTATCTCTGATTTTTGTTAACAAAAAAAGCCTCCAGACATTTTAAGTTTTCCTATGTGAACAAGACGCATTGGGATACAGTACACACATGATAAAATATATAAAAACTAAAAAGACTATTAGGCAGAGAAGTTAAAATAGAGTCAACTTACCAACAATGTACCTTCAAGGCTATGAGTACTGGGTGTGATGCATAGAGCAATGAAGTAAGGGATCAATACCTTGTGCATCTGCACCAGAGAAGATAAGACAAAACGTCACATTTTCTAAAGCATTTTCACGGAGATTGACTGCGTGATTGCTTCTTAAGAACAATTCTGGAACTTGATTTGACTGAAATCATTCATTGCCACTTAAGCACAATAAAGTGGAGTTATAACCATAAAGCAGAACAAACAGAAACAACATTTAGTTTTTTTATGCAACAAGCGCCATTAAAAAACGAAATGAATAAATAAAGAATATCTGACCTCCTGTATGACCGCAGGATCGGAGGAAAAAATTTTAGGGAATAGCCAGGGAACTAATGTCCCGATAATTCCCAATATCACACCAGTTACCACGCCGATGATGAACAGTGACTTCAGTAACGTTCGAGCCTGTTCTTCATGGAAAATTTTAGAAAGTAAAGTAAGAAGATGAACAGCAAGAATAATAGAAAAATTGCAGATGGCTTGAATTTAACTACAAATATTTCACATAGATTGAACCGTGGGAAAAAAAGGCCAAAGTGCAGCACCCATTCTGATTTCTGAAAATAAAAACTTCTATACCTGTCACTAGCAACTTGCTGAATGCTCTTCAATATTGTAGCAATCAAAATAATCGACAGAATAACCTGATGAGGATAAGTCTATAGCTTCAGAAACCACAAACCTTTGCTAAACTTCTACTGGTTCCATACAAAAGCTCGGGCATAAAAGACTGGGCTGTTTGAGAAAGTGGTTCACCCCATACAGTGCACATACAGTACACTTGTATCATGACCTAAAAAAATAGGAAGTTGATTAGTGTCGGCTGGTTTTTGTAAATTTGCAACTATGAGGTGAACTATAAAATACAGTATGACGCCCAACCTGATGAGCAGCAACCGCTTGTGTACCTAATGATGTAGCAAAGTAGACAAGTAGAGAGTAAAAAGCCACCTAAAATAAAGTCAAACAAACAGAAAAATCATAAGTGAGCAGATGAAGCTGAACACAGAATCACCGAAGGCACCACAAACCTTTGATGTCATTGTCACAAACACTGGTGCTGCAAGCATGAATATCTGAAGGAGTTCGTCAGGTTTTGGAATAGAGATGGAAAATCCATTATAGCCTTTCTTGCTCAAAGCCTCGATCATCATATAAGCAGCGACAACCTACAACACAACCCACAAGTGTGAAATATATACAGAAAGAAGTGATTCAACATGAAATTGAAAATCAATTATATGGTTTTTATTTCCTTTGCATCGAGTTTTTAGGATAACAAATGCTGGATCATCAAACCTGTGACACCATCGTTGCCCATGCTGCTCCAGCGATACCATATCCTAGGAATCTACATAAAACTATATCACCTACGCCATTTATAACCGTTGCAACAGCCAAAGCCTTCAATGGTCCCCATGAATCTTTCATTCCCAAACTGTGAACCAAGAAGTGAGACCAAGGCAAGCATATTCAAGGAACTGGCCAATATCAGGGAATAAGTTTGATCAAATAGATTGTCCACCGCAGCTTTTCCGAACAAGTGAGTAGATTAGAAGATACAAAATCAATTCAGAAATTCAATATCAACTGAAGTACAGCTCTTCTATTCAAATTGAAGGCTCTCAACACCTGATCCTCTATTTAATGTTTATTTCACCAAGTACAAAGTCATCGTAGGAAAATTATTATAGTTAGAACATAAAATCACCAGGAGAATGATTAAAGGATAATCCAGTACCAGCTATGGGAATTCGGCAGATAATTTTAATGCATTGGTAAACGTGCAAGAAGAGCTCACATCGTGAGCCATTTATAAAAGAAAAGTTTAGAATAAGATAGTATTCAATGAATAATAAGGGACAACATAATAACTGCCTCTACAAATAAAAAGGAACACAATAAAGGCGCCCTAAATAGCTCCAGATACCGACACAAAAAAGTCCACGATGGCCAGTAGGAACAAAAATAGAGTAAAGAACATGTATATCATATCCAGCAATAAAGATGTATAAAGAGGTAGTAGTGGACCTTGCACTTTGCGCAACCCATCCTATAAGAACTGCTGGCCATGCTAATCCCCGAATCTGGAAAATATAGTGATTATAAACCAACAAAAGGGAAAATGAATAAAGAAAAAGAAAATTATATGCATTTGTTTGGTTTTGTTTTCATCCTCACTCACCTTCCCAAAATAAAAACACAAATTATCATTCATTTTCAATCTCTATCCACAAAACATATTTTTCCCACCTTTTCATATCTCCCAACATGATCTTACTTTTTAAATCAAGTGCTATTATTATCAACTTATGTTTTAATCCAAAGCAGTGAAGCACAAAATTATCAAAATTCTAAACATAATTATATTATGGCGTGGTACCACTATGATATAAATTTTGACACTACTTGACCTTTACAAAAAAAAATGTCTCTATAGGTATAAACCCAAGAGTGTTTCATCTCTACAAGATTGTCTAATGGGTCGTACAACCTCATGGGTTTATAAGCTACTCTTTATTACTTTTTAATAATTGATGTGAGGTAACATTGCCGACCCCTTGAGATGCCGTCATCCGCAACGGCCTACTCTAGACGACTTTCACACACCTTTCAAATCTATAATGTCTTTTTTGCACTTGTCAAAATTGATATGATGGTAACCCTTTTCTAGGTCGTTCTTTCCTCTATGACGACTCTCAATGAGATCACCAATGTTAGGTTATAAAATCAAGAGGTGTGGTGTTCCATCCCAAAAAGTTTGACTAATGAGTGGTACAAGCTCGTGAGTTTACAAGCTACTATTTATTAGTTTTTAACTAGCGGATAGTGTTCCGTAAAAAATAATGAATGAAGTAGTTTTTTAAATTTTAAAATAAAAGTTATAAATTTTTTAAATTGAAATGGTAAGAGATAAAATAAAATATAAAGAAAAAGGTTATTGTTATAATATAGTAAAAACATGGTAGTTTGATAAGACGAAGGGTATTTTAAGTACACCCAGAATTACACCACGAGTTCATATATTTAATATAGGATGCTCTTGTATTATATATAGTAAAAGTTATTCGATGTGGTATATTTGTAACCATAGTTGTCAATCGCGCATAGCGCCCCATAGCGCAAAGGTTGCCCGTGGTTATAGCGCATAGCGAATGGCGTAGCGAGGGTTATTTGAAAGGGTTATTTGAAAGTAAAGCGCCACAAGTATATAAATTTATAATATATAGCATATAGTAACATCAATTCAAAAATTTTAATTTCCAACATAATTTTCCATCAACTTTTGTTCTAAAATACTAAAACCTGTAATTATTTTAAGTTTTTCATTGAAATATCATAGAAGACATAAAAATAAAACAAGAAATGCAGAAAAATATAATTTCCAGCAAAAACCTAAGTAAGTACATGCCAAAAAAGCCAAAATTAGAAAAAAAAAGGACAAAAAAATAAGCACGTAGCTTCGCTTTGCAATAGCGTCGCTATTTCAGCTATCGCGATTGTCGTTATAGCGCCAATAGCGAGGATAGCGAGCGCTATTGCAAAATCCATGGCGCGTAGCGGTCCGTAGCGTTGTGGTGTCGCTTCGCCACGCTATTCGCTATAGCGAGGGCTACGGGGGCTATTGACAGCTATGTTTGTAACATTATCGACTCATTGAGAAGCCGACATCCGCGGTAGCCTACTCTAGACGGCTTTCACATCTTTAAATATTCAATGCATGCATCATGCACCTTAATCCAATTTATATTATATATTTTTTTGCAATTATCGACACTAATCCGATGGTAACTCTTTTCTAGATCGCCTCTTCTGCCACACCAACTCTCAATGAGAGCTCCGATATTATGTTACAAACACGAGAACTTTCATCCCAAAAGACTTGACTAATGGGTGGTATCATAGGTTTATAAGCTATTCTTTATTAATTTTAATATGCAATGTGGGACATTTGTAATAGTCTCCTTCAAAACACCTACATACACAACTTATATTCCCAAATCTTTGCCAAATAAAGCATTCCTCCATAACTCCCAAAACATCACCAAACATTTTATAGATATTAATCAGTTAAGTCATCACTTTGTGGTCATATATCCAAGGTTGCAGAACACTTATTTATGAATTACTCTATAATAGAATCTGCTGCTTGAACTACACTGGAAATTAAAGTAACCATAAAAAAGAACTTTAACGAGTAAAACAAAGAGCTCAAAGAAATTTGACAGTGCTGGACTCTACATCCTGATTTGTTCACAGTGTAGCTCTCCATGGTACCCCTTCCATCACCAAAACTACAATGAAACTACACATTAAATTAATCTTACATTTTTATGCTTAGAAATTGATTAAAAGGGAAATACTTGGCTTTTTTCATATTTTAGAGGCTAATATCAGTATCACAACTCATCACTCATGACATCATCACTACATGAACCCATGCCCTCATCCTACATAACACAAACTAGTACCGAGTCTCAGTCCAAAAGGAGCAAATCTTCAAAGTAGAAAAAAATACAAAACACATGTAATAACATCACGTTAAAAATTCTTTTGATACTCAGGCGCATCAACAAAATATTTTGTCTTATTTATCACCAAAAAGGTCAAGATTAATATACCTGAATGTAAGTATCTGCTGCGCTTATGATATCTGCATTAGTTGCCCCAGCAAACCCTGAACATTTATGTACATCAGCCAAATGAAATGCAAAATCACAGTAAAACAAGGAGGAAAAATGCCACAAGGGAACAAATTTCATTTACCAGTTAACGCTAATTGACCGTAACATCTTGTAAAGAAAAGCATCAGGAAACCACTAGCCAATCCAATAAAAAGCAAGCTAGATATCTGATGCTGCACCTCATGTTTGTCCTGCACCACTTAACAGAAATCAAGCATATACCATGCGTTAAGTAAACTTTTAATCTTCACTTGCGAAGATTACACAAAAAGTTGATTTCAAGCATTGTGTACTATATTCAAACAACATAAAATCTAAAATATTTGATAAGTAGCCTCATTCAATCGACAGACCTGTTTAGCGAGAGATGTAGCCACCAAATTGGAAGTAGCAATCGAAAGGAACATGAAGACATAGCAAGTATAATCACAAAACACTGTCCCCGGTCCTGCAGACACAAGAAACCAACCATGAAACTTTGATCGAAGATAAAAACCGCCCAATATGTATGCTGATAGATCATCCACCCCAAATTTGAATGCATGTTAATCAGCCGCCACTTTTTAAGGCTGAGAGATTTTCCCTGCCTTGATTAAAACAGCCTTTGACAACAAAACTAATGTAATTATTAGAGAGCTCCAGAATATCAAATTCATCAGAAAAAGTACTTGAAACTGCTAGCAAACATGAACATCAGAATCAGAAGAGTAACTAACACAAACAAGGAAGCCAAAATTTGCATACCTAAAGCAGCAAGTTCGATGGAGCTGCCTTGACCAATAACAGCAGTATCGATCAAACTCATCAACGGGCCACAAATCCAAAGTCCAACCGCCGGTCCAGAGAACCTGACGATTTCCATCAACTGATTCCACATACTCTCATTCTCTGAGAATCCTTCGATTTTCTTTTCGGAAATCTCGTCCAGTTCCAACATTTTCCCCCTCATATCCGCCCTTTCTCCCTTTGCTTCTCTGCGAGCTGAAACTTCAGCAATGCTCTCCTCATTTGATGAGTAACACTTCCTGATCACGAATCTGTTTGGTTTCTTATTCAAAATCTTGAGATTGCTCCTCTGTAAAACGAAGTTTCGTTTCCATACTTTGTCAGGCGGGCGGCATAATAGGTGGCAAGACTCGCGAGGTAGGGTTCCGATATTCATGTAGAGAGAGAAAGTGTGGCGCCAAATGATGTTGGAAATGGACGATAAAGAATCTGCAGCGTGGGAGAATCGGGAAACGTTGGCGAAAAATTGTCCTTGTGTGATATATAAATTCTTGGATTATCACGGTATCTTATTGAGCAGGTAACTGTGAAACGATTTCACGCATTTTCGATATTCATAATAAAAAGTTATATTTTTCACATAAAAACTAATAATTTTTCATAGATGATCAAAATAAGAGATCTGTCTTACAAAATACGACATTTGAGACTGTCTCACACAAGTTTTTGCTTGCCTATCTTATTATTAAAAAAATGCTCATTTTCGCAACAATCAAAGAGGTCTCTAAACCATCACTAATACGAAATTTGTGACGATTAGGATTTCATTGGTTGCTAAACTAACGACGCATTTTTTAAAATATGTCGCATAAAGCATTAGGATCCAAATCTGTCTTATTGATCGGCTTTTATATTTTGAATAGTCAAGTGATAATATACGGTTGGAGTACGTCTACTTTTTCGATCTTAACTTATGAACAGAATTTTGATATTTCCACTGTAAGAAAGTGGTTGTTTGCGATGGTTTGACTTGAAGAACATCTTGAACTTCAAAGACAAAGCTGACGGTTTGCTAAAAATTGTATATGAAGACATAGAACTCTTCGAGCCAAAACCTTCACAAAAGTTACTGATGGTTTGATAAAATAGTCTGTAAATAATATTAATATTTAATTATATATACACACACATAAATTGAAATCTAATATAAATATGATATATATACTGAAATAAATTGCGGCACAGAGAAGCGGGAGTGACAATCTGGAGGAGCAGCGGCGCGGCGGTGGGAGGAAGAATGACGGCCGGGAGTGAAAATGGAGGTTGAAAATACAATGGAAATGAAATGAACATGCTCATCGATATTTAAATCAAAAGTTGTGAGAGAGTTTTGTTAAAAAATGTTGTTAATTCTGCGATTTTTATGATAAACTTTCGTTGTTCTTATAAACCTTATCTAAATAGATCGGTTATATTCTATGATGATCTGGATGATGTAGATACCGATGGTATTTATATAATAAATCGTCGGTAATTGGCTTAGCTACAATTTTTAGTGAACTTTCTCTATATTTTGTGATGGTTTTAAAAATCGACAAAAAATTTAGAGTTGGTTTTCTAAAAACCGAAATTCAAAGACGGTTTTTAAAAATGTAGTAGAAGTGTATTGGCAAAAGTTGTATTAAAGGTGGTATTATTCTAAATGTCACTAAATGTAGAAAATCATCACAAAATTTAGAGACAGTTTTCTAAAAACCGTCGACGAAGTGTGCCGGGAAAATTCACGTTAAAGGTAATGACGGTCTTCTTCTAACTGTTTCTAAATTTTGCGATGATTTTTACAAATAATCTGTAAAGCTTCCACAATTTTAATTATTTTTTATTCATAATATAATTACTGATTCGTATTTTTTCTATGTTTGAAGTAACATGGTAATTAGTTTAGTATGTATGTATGTGGGAATTTATAATTTTCAAATAAATTATGCATATAAAATAAAATCAGTCGTGTCCACTGCAAACTTGATTCATAATTGAATCATGTAAACATAAAAATAAAAGATTGTTCGGAAATTTTCCACATATTTTATTTTGAGCATCGTGGAGTTTTAAGTAAATCAATAAAATAACAATTTCATTGTGTTGAGTTAATTGTGTATATGTGAGAGAAATATTTGGCTGAGTGATCTCATTGACGACTCACATAATACGTCAAATTGTTGATGTTATACTATAAGATCGGGTTGGTTTGGTGATCAGTAAAAATAAAGACAACAAATCATGATTATTAAGACTTATATCCGTCACAGGTAACTTTCCACATAAATGAAATGATAAAATTGATATGTAATGTGATATGAAACAACATCAATAATACTACGCGCCTCTCCCTGGACTTATCGATCTTATATTCTGACTCATTATCATTCTACTTCTTATATCATCATTCATCCACCAGTCATGTAGCATGAAATTTTGCGTAACCACAAATATAAGAAAATAAAGTTAATATCTATCAATGAATATAACATTTGATCTAACGATTATATCTTGATTCTAACATATCAAAACATCGATTTATTGAAATACCTAAAATTATAATATAGAGAGTGGCCATATTTAATAACCAAGATGTTAAACCAAATAATTAAGTGATCGTTACGAAGACACTAGAAGTAGGCTTAGAAAGATGTGTGAGTAAATTAGATTTAAGGGGAAAAAACGATATAAAATTATCTTTATTTTGACACAAAAACAATAAGAAAAATAAATTTAAAACAAACGCATATATAGAATTATAGAAATGATATAAAATAATCTTTATTTTTTTATTTTTTTATAAGTATACTAATACATTATAGAAATTATATAAAACTACTTTTAGAAAGAAAAAAACAAACCAAAACTACTTAAGATGCTAAAAATATCATTTTCGAATTAATTATATATTTACAATTTACAGTAACAATAATTTATAAGTATTTTTATGTGCAAACTGTAGTTCAAAACAAAACGATGGTATTAATTTATAAATAACAGTATCTATTAAATACAAAAAAAATTAAATTAAATAGATATGCATACAAATATTTATATTGGAAGTAGAAGCAAAATATTATTTTCCATTTCATTTAAAATTTTCTCTCCGTGTAGAAATAAAAACAAGAAAATTAATATATGAAAACTGTTGTGAAAAAGTAAAAATTTACGGTAAAAAGTAAAAATCTCAAACTCTTTGTGTTGTGAAAAAGTAAAAATTTACGGTAAAAAGTAAAAATCTCAAACTCTCAAAATTATCAAACTACACACTTTATAATATTTTTCTCTCAACTCAATTGTTATTTCATTCACAAATGAGTGCTCTATTTATAGAGTTTCATATACAAATATTCCAAAATAAATTACCTCATTACATACATCATCACACACTAATTTTCAATATTCAACACATAATTTTACCTAATTTTCAACATTCAACACATAATTTTACCTAATTTTCAACATTCAACATTCAACATACATATTTTAATATTATATTTTCAACACTCCCCCTTGTGATGATGATCATAATGATTGTCTTCATTACGTGTTTTTATACTGCCTCGTTAAAAACCTTACTTGGAAAAACCCATTGGGATAAAAACCATAGTAAGGGAAAAAGAGTGCAGTCACGTAAACTCCCCCTGATGTTGACATGAACAGTTCTTCACAAATTTCGTAGATTGCGCATCCCAATATTATATATGTGCTTTCTGAATATTGACGTAGGAAGTGCCTTTGTGAAGAGATCTGATGAGTTTTCACTTGATCGAATGTGACGAACATCAATACATTTATTCTTCTCAAGCTCCTTGGTGAATGCGAAGAACTTAGGAGGAATATGTTTAGTTCTGTCGCTTTTTATGTATCCTTCTTTCATTTGAGCAACACATGCAGCATTATCTTCATATAGTATCACAGGTTTCTCGTCGAATGATAATCCGCATGAGATTTGAATATGTTGGGTCATTGATTTTAACCACACACATTCACGGCTTGCTTCATGTAGTGCAATAATCTAGGCATGATTTGATGAAGTTGTTACTAGTGTTTGTTTCTGCGAACGCCAAGAAATTGCAGTGCCTCCACGAGTAAATACATATCCAGTTTGAGAACGTGCCTTGTGTGGATCAGATAAGTATCCAGCATCAGCATAACCAATTATACTTGGATTAGCATCTTTTGAATACAAAAGTCCCAAGTCTGTCGTTCCTCGTAGATAACGGAATATATGTTTAATTCCGTTCCAGTGTCTCTTTGTTGGATATGTGCTAAATCTTTCCAACAGATTCACGGCAAAAGATATATCAGGCCTTGTACAATTTGTAAGGTACATAAGGGCACCGATGGCACTTAGATATGGTACTTCTGGACCAAGAATATCTTCATCATCTTCACATGGACGGAATGGATCCTTTTCTATGTTTAATGATCTAACAACCATTGGAGTACTTAAAGGATTTGATTTATCCATATTAAAACGTTTAAGGATCTTTTCTGTATAATTTGTCTGGTGAACAAACATTCCACATTCTTTTTGTTCAATTTGCAAACCCAGACAATACTTGGTTTTTCCAAGATCCTTCATTTCAAATTCTTCCTTCAAGTATGACACAACTTCTTGAATTTCCTTACTCGTTCCAGTGATGTTTAAATCGTCAACATATACAGCAATAATTACGCATCCGGATGTTGTTTTCTTAATGAAAACACAAGGGCATATTGAATTATTTACATATCCCTTCTTCATCAAGTGATCACTTAGCCGATTATACCACATTCGGCCGGATTGCTTTAACCCATATAATGATCTTTGTAATTTCACAGAATAACATTCTCTGGGTTTTGAACTTTGTGCTT
This sequence comes from Primulina eburnea, assembly GCF_022965805.1. Taxonomy (NCBI): domain Eukaryota; kingdom Viridiplantae; phylum Streptophyta; class Magnoliopsida; order Lamiales; family Gesneriaceae; genus Primulina; species Primulina eburnea. The sequence continues at coordinate 3,274,748 of NC_133115.1, read as the reverse complement.
CAGGCATCTTAAATCCTTCAGGGATTTTCATATATATATTACTATCAAGTGATCCATATAAGTAAGCTGTAACAACATCCTTAAGACGCATTTCTAAATTTTCAGATACCGCCAAACTAATCAAATACCGAAACGTAATTGCATCCATCACAGGAGAATACGTTTCTTCATAATCAATTCCAGGCCTTTGAGAAAAACCTTGTGCAACAAGTCGAGCTTTATATCTTACTATTTCATTTTTCTCATTTCGCTTTCGAATAAAAACCCATTTGTATCCAACAGGTTTTACACCTTCAGGTGTAAGGACTATAGGTCCAAAAACATTACGTTTATTTAGCGAATCTAATTCAACCTGGATGGCATCTTTCCATTTTATCCAATCCTGCCGATTTTTACATTCACCAAAAGATTTTGGTTCATGATCTTCGTTATCATTTATGATGTCGATTGCCACATTATAAGAAAATATATCATCAATTTCATCTATATCTTTTCGGTTCCATATTTTTCCAGTATTAATGTAATTGATAGAGATTTCATGATTCTCGTCAGTTTGTGGTTCTGACAGAACATTTTCATCATCATGTGTTTCTTCAGGAACACCATTCTCTATTTTGTGATCATCATGTGTTTCTTCAGAAACATCATTCTTTATTTTGTGATCATCGTGTTTCTCTATGAATTTTCTTTTTCGAGGATTTTTATCCTTGGAACCGACTGGCCTTCCACGCTTCAGGCGTTTAATGACATCATGAGTATCTTCCATTTGTTTCTTTGGAATTTCAATTCGAGCAGGGGCATTTGCAGCATGTATATATGATTTAGTTACCCCTTTTGTGTCTGCAAATGCATCTGGTATTTGATTTGCTATTCTTTGCAAGTGCACAATCTGCTGTACATCTTTTTCACATTGTTTTGTTCTTGGATCCATATGTAACAATGATGATACATACCACGTAATTTCCTTTTCGGTATATTTCTGTTCTCCCCCTAACATTGGGAAGATTTCCTCATTAAAATGACAATCAGCAAAACGTGCTGTGAACACGTCTCCTGTCTGAGGTTCAAGATATCGAATGATTGATGGACTATCATAACCGATATAAATTCCAACCTTTCTTTGAGGTCCCATTTTCTTTCGTTGCGGTGGTGCAATAGGCACATACACCATACATCCAAAAATTCTCAGATGAGAAATGTCTGGTTCTTTACCAAATGCAAGCTGTATTGGGGAGTATTTATGATATGCACTTGGTCTGATGCGAATTAATGCAGCGGCATGTAAAATTGCATGTCCCCATATAGAAATAGGGAGTTTTGTTTTCATAATCATTGGTCTAGCAATCATTTGCAGACGTTTAATCAATGATTCAGCCAATCCATTCTGTGTATGTACATGAGCAACAGGATGCTCAACAATGATTCCCATAGACATACAATAATCATTGAAAGTTTGGGAAGTAAATTCACCAGCATTATCAAGTCTAATTTTCTTGATTGTATAATCGGGAAATTGATTTCTCAATTTTATTATTTGAGCAAGTAATCTTGCAAATGCAACATTTCGAGTTGATAATAAACATACATGTGACCATCTGCTGGAGGCATCAATCAATACCATAAAGTATCTGAATGGTCCACATGGTGGATGGATTGGTCCACAAATATCACCCTGAATACGTTCAAGAAACATTGGTGATTCAGTTTGGATTTTGCCTGGTGATGGTCTTATAATAAGTTTTCCGAGAGAACAAGCTTTACATTGAAACTTATTATTCTGAAAGATCTTCTGGTCTTTCAACGGATGACCATGTGTATTTTCTATAATTCTTCGCATCATTGTTGAACCAGGATGTCCCAATCGATCATGCCAATTGGTTAATATCGAAGAATTATCAACTACCATGTTTGATTCAATGGGACTTATATGTGTATAATGCAATCCAGTAGGGAGCATTGGTAATTTTTCAATCACATATTTCTTTCCTGATTTATATGTGATAAGACACATATATTTCTCATTCCCTTCATTCATTGTTTGAGTATCATACCCATGGGAATATATATCATTAAAACTCAACAAATTTCTTTTCGATTGTGGTGAATATAAAGCATCATTGATCAAAAATTTTGTACCATTAGGTAACAAAAATTGTGCTTTACCACATCCTTTAATCAAGTCTACAGGACCTGATATTGTATTCACCGTTGTTTTTGTTGGTTTTAGTTCCAAGAAATATCTTTTATCTCGGAGGATAGTGTGCGTTGTACCACTATCGGGTATGCAAACTTCAGTTTTGCTCATTGCATTTTCCATATTTGAACTTCAAAAAAAATATGCAATGAAATAAATTACGGGCAATATATATTTAAATATAACACATATCATAATTATACAATAAAACATTATTTTATGAATACATGAAAAACAAATTATTGTACATTTATATTCTACCACTATATTGTTCATTTTCAGAAAAATCATTGAGAAAATCTGCAGCATCAAAATTGTTCATTTCTATCCCACCAACATGTTGATCATTTCCAGAGAAATCATTCATAAAATCACCATCATCAAGATGAGTTGAATCACTCAAACGGTCACTGCGTTCAGTGAAGTTGGTCTCCTTTTCTTTCCCCTTTAATGATTCTTTATAAAGTTTACAAAGGTGCTCAGGGGCTCGACAAACTTTGGACCAATGTCCTGGAGTACCACATCTGTAACAAGAACTTTCATATCTTTTTGAGTGATTTTCATTAACACTTGTATTCTCATGATGCCTTTTCTGTGGATGGTTTGGGACGCTCTTTTGAGATGAGTTATAAAATAACTATCTCTATTATTTTCAAAACCACGGCCTCGACCACGACCACGGCCAAATCCACGTCCACGTCCACGTCCACGACCTCGACCTCGACCTCGACCAAAATCTTGTCTTTGAATTTGATTTTGGTTCCGAGGTTTAAATTCATTTTTATTTACAGCATTTACTTCGGGAAATGCTGTTGATCCAGTGGGTCGGGACTGATGATTTTTCAGTAGAAGCTCGTTGTTCTTTTCCGCCACAAGAAGACAGGCGATGAGTTCAGAATATCTGGCAAATCCACGTACTCTATATTGTTGCTGTAGAGTAATATTTGATGCATGAAATGTGAAAAATGTTTTTTCAAGCATCTCAGATTCAGTAATCTCATGGCCACAAAATTTCAATTGCGAGATTATTCTATACATCGCCGAATTGTAATCACTGACTTTTTTAAAGTCTTGGAATCTTAATGTATTCCATTCATCCCGGGCGGTCGGAAGTATAACTTCTCTTATATGTTCAAATATTTCTTTTAATCCCTTCCACAAAGCCATGTGATTTTTTTCAGTCAGATATTCACATTTCAATCCATCGTCGAGATGTCGACGTAAAAATATTATGGCTCTTGCCTTTTCTTGTGACGTGCATATGCCATTTTCTTTAATGGTCTCGCTTAGACCCAATGACTCAAGATGCATTTCTACATCTAGAGTCCATGGCATATAATTTTTCCCAGTAATGTCAAGAGCGATGAATTCGAGCTTTGTCAAGTTTGCCATGGTGGTACTAAAAATCACGATGCATTTTATTAGTTAATGAATATTGCAATACAAAGTAATGGATAAACAACAAGTACAAGTATTCGTAAAAATAAAGAAAACACACGAGGAGGATATTCTCCGATAAATACAAGACTCGTGAGTATGATAACTAAAATAATTAAAAATAACCTTGCGAAAGCCATCTTCTTTTTTCTCCGAAAATTTGATGAAGAATAATTTTTAGAGAAGAGGAGAAAGTTGAGGTGATTGAATGAGTTTGAGAGATCATATTTATAGGGCAAAAACTAGCCGTTTTGTTACCGTTTATGATCGTTGGTGAATAAAAGAATAAATGTATGTATTTGTATAATTTTATGGTAATAATATGGTATATATAATATTAGACATGTTTAAATAATTATATATATATCATATCATAATATTATAACGACTGTCATAATTTATTTTGTTTAAAAACCTTATAGGCTTTTATACTTGTCATATCCCTTGCCGGGAGTGTGGGATGTCGTCTTAACATCCTCCCAGGATTTATAACAAGTTTATGAAAAATTTATTTTATTATTTCTAATAATAACATTATATTGTATATTAAATAAATACACAATAAATAAATAACAGTAAAATAAATATAATTACTTTTGTTACCTTTTTCTTCTGTTTGGAGCTTGGAAAAGTATGTAGGACTTTTAGAGCTTCGTGCTGATAACGTGTTGTGAAAAAGTAAAAATTTACGGTAAAAAGTAAAAATCTCAAACTCTTTGTGTTGTGAAAAAATAAAAATTTACGGTAAAAAGTAAAAATCTCAAACTCTCAAAATTATCAAACTACACACTTTATAATATTTTTCTCTCAACTCAATTGTTATTTCATTCACAAATGAGTGCTCTATTTATAGAGTTTCATATACAAATATTCCAAAATAAATTACCTCATTACATACATCATCACACACTAATTTTCAATATTCAACACCTAATTTTACCTAATTTTCAACATTCAACATTCAACATACATATTTTAATATTATATTTTCAACAAAAACAAGAATAAAAAAACAACCCATGTCATGTAGGCAGAGTTGATTGGAAAAAGTTTTTGGTGCCAAATAGGGGTATCTGTGACACCCTGACCCGTAACGATAAAAATACAGCGGAATTTAAAATTTTCTTTCAAATGGAAGGAGTTTCAAAATACATTTCATAAAATGTTTACAAAATAAATACATGATCATTCAAATGATATACAAAATGCAAAACAATCATTCCTATGATCATGTCCCAAATGATAACAAAAACATCATCCTTCCAATCTTCGTATGCATATGACCTCTGACCACAGTCAACGTCCTGGTCCGTCGCTCTTATCTGCATCACATGAAAATAACTGAAATGAGAATAAATCTCAGCAAGTGGAACTCTACATAGCAATGATACATAGTATACTCTGTAAAACATGACTTGAAATCATAAATACTATCAACTCTGAAACATGAATACTGTAGCAATAACTGTAGCAATAACATAGCAATAGATAGCAATACGATGGTATTTCTCTTTTCTCTGGTTGGATTGATATCAATAGTATCTCTGACTGTGGTTGCAAATATCCCATCGATATAAATCGATAACTGTGAGGGATAAAAGCCTATGGTTGTTGATCAACTAATTGCATGCAATGCTCTGACTATGATTCAATCAATCCAATAAAAACATTTGAATTCTCAATAGCATTTAAACAATCACTTTGGAAACTATATCTTTTCTCTTGTATTCCCTTTTTCAATAAATGAGACATACAATGCCTCCAATAGATAATCAATGGAATCAATACATAACAATGGATCAATTGAAGGGAATAACACTTTGAAACCTTTGAAATACAATACATATAACATCATGTGAGCACAAGAGATGAAATTCCACTTACAACCAATAGAACACCTCCAAACTATACTCTTGGTACACCACCTACAACAATAATCCATAAATAATACCAAAATCAACTCTATATCCAAAAATACAAGTCAAATAATCCATTAAACCAACCAATACATCAACCTATAGCATCTCATTACCAAAAACCATGATAGAACTCAACCAAAAACTTACCTAAGCTTCCTCTCACCACGTAAAAGCTCGATCTCAACTCAGAAATCCAACTAGATCCAAGAATCAAAGGTAGGAAATGAATGAAATGGTAGAAAACCCTAAGAAAATGAGAGGAAATCGAGAATGGAGGAAAAGGAAAGGTAGAAATGAAGCCAACCACTCCAAAAAGCAACTAAATATCTCGCCCATACCTCCACCGCGGGTGCGCTGCCACAAGCACCGCGGGTGCGCTAAGCTCACGGCAATCCAAACAATTCCCTGAACTCGATGACCGCGGGTGCGGTCCTGCAATTACCGCGGGTGCGGTCTCACCGCGGGTGCGGTGCTTGCACTGCCGCAGGTGCGGTGATGCCACGGCCTCCCAAATCCAAAATCATGAACAGTACACCGCGGGGGCACTCCTCTAAGAGCGCGGGTGCACTCTTGCTACGGCAATGAACAAAACCAACGCAACTAAAATCGATCCGAAACTCTGAAACAATCAACCAACAACAACTAACACCTCAAGAACAATAATAACCAATAATACTATGGCCCAAAACACAACTCTAAACATCTAATCATAAAACCCAAATAACATACGAAACTTAAATCGTACCGTACACCGGGCTCGGCTATTACAATCTCCCCTCCTTAGAGGAATTTCGTCCGCGAAATTGAAGTCACTGCACGAACAACTCAGGATAGTTCTCTCTCATCTCATCCTCTGGTTCCCACGTAGCCTCTTCGATCAAATGGTTCCTCCAAAGGACTTTAACAATGCCGATCTCTTTGTTCCTCAAAACTCTAACTGTGCGATCCAGAATCTGAATCGGAATCTCTTGGTACGTCAAACTCGGCGTCAAGTCCAATTGTTCATGGTGAAGAACATGGGAAGGATTCGCAACATACTTCCTGAGCATCGATACGTGAAACACATTGTGAACTCTGTCAAGATCAGGCGGTAGGGCTAATCTGTAGGCTCGATCACCAACTCTGTCCAAAATCTCAAATGGACCAATAAACCTCGGACTCAACTTGCCCTTCTTGCCAAATCTCATCACACTCTTGAGAGGTGCAATCTTCAGAAACACGTGATCGCCAACCTCGAACTGCAAAGGCCTACGACGAACATCTGCAAAGCTTTTCTGTCTCGATTGCGCAGTCTTCACCCTCTCTCTGATCACAGCAACAACATCGGCCGTCTGCTGGACCAACTCTGGTCCCAACATCTTCCTCTCACCAACCTCATACAAGGGCGATCTGCACTTCCTGCCATAAAGTGCCTCATACGGTGCCATGCCAATCGTCGCCTGGTAGCTATTGTTGTACGTGAACTCCACAAGTGGCAATTTAGAATCCCAGCTACCAGAATAATCAATAGTACAAGCTCTGAGCATATCCTCAAGAATCTGAATGACTCTCTCTGACTGATCGTCGCTCTGAAGGTGATAAGCTGTACTGAACGCTAACCGTGATCCCATAGCTCTGTGCAGACTCTTCCAAAACTCTGAAGTAAACCTAGGGTCACGATCAGACACAATCGACACAGGCACACCATGAAGTCTAACAATCTCTGCTATGTAATCCTTAGCATACTGATTCATAGAGTACGTCGTCTTGACTGGAAGTAAGTGCGCTGACTTGGTCAACCGATCAACAATAACCCAAATGGAATTATAACCTTTCTGCACTCTGGGAAGACCAGTCACGAAGTCCATCGTAATGTGCTCCCACTTCCACTGAGGAATCGGCAAATATAGCAATGTCCCAGCAGGTCTCTGATGCTCAATCTTCACCTGCTGACAAGTAAGGCACTGAGAAATAAACAAAGCAATATCTTTCTTCATACCTGGCCACCAGTAGAGTCGACGAAGATCCTGATACACCTTCGTACTGCCTGGATGAATCGAATATGGCGCGGTATGAGCCTCTGTCAGAATGTCTCGTCGAATATCATCGCCAATAGGAACACAAATACGGCCTCTGAAAGTCACCAAACCATCACCATTCGAACCAAACTCTGAGTTACCCCTCTCTACAGCTCTAGCTCTCAACTCTGACAACTGCAAATCAGTCGCCTGCTCTCTACTGATCCTGTCCGTCAAAGTAGTCCGAATGACCAACGCTGAAAGGCGAGCAATGGTTCCCGGAACTACCAAAGAAATATCCTCTCGCTGCAAATCCATCAACAATGGCCTCTGAATCAAAGAACTCAAAGAAGCACTCGATTTGCGACTCAACGCATCTGCCACAACGTTCGCCTTCCCTGGGTGGTAACTGATAGTCACATCATAATCTTTGACAAGCTCTAACCACCTCCTCTGACGCATATTGAGCTATTTCTGAGAGAACAGATACTTCAAACTCTTGTGGTCTGTGAAGATCTCACACTTTTCGCCATACAAGTAATGTCTCCAAATCTTCAGGGCGAAAACCACAGCTGCTAGCTCTAAATCGTGCGTCGGATAATTCTTCTCATAGTCTTTCAACTGGCGAGAAGCATAGGCAATAATCTTACCTCGCTGCATCAGCACTGCACCAAGGCCTCTCTTCGACGCATCGGTATAGACAACAAAATCCTCAGAACCACTGGGCAATGAAAGAACAGGAGCTGTCGTCAATCTATCCTTCAGCTCTTGGAATGCACTCTGGCAATCGATGGACCACTCGAACTTCAGAGTCTTCCTCGTCAGATTGGACAATGGCAGGGCAATCTTGGAAAAATCTGAAATGAAACGACGATAATAACCCGCCAAACCAAGGAAACTGCGTACCTCTGAAACAGTAGTAGGAATAGGCCAATTCTGAATCGCCTCTATCTTCAATGGATCAACAACAATGCCATCCCTCGAAACAACATGGCCTAGGAAAGAAATCTGATCCAGCCAAAACTCACACTTCTTCAGCTTGGCAAACAACCTCTTCTCTCGCAACAACTGAAGAACCACTCTGAGATGCTCTGCATGAAGCTCTCTGGTCTTGGAATAGATCATGATATCGTCGATGAAGACAATGACAAAGCTATCCAGATAAGGCTTGAACACACGGTTCATCAGATCCATGAAAACCGAAGGGGCATTGGTCAGACCAAAAGACATCACGAGAAACTCATAGTGACCGTACCTGGTCCGGAACGCTGTCTTAGGGATATCAGACTCCCTAACCTTCAACTGATAGTAGCCAGACCGAAGATCAATCTTCGAAAAGACAGTGGCACCATGGAGCTGGTCAAATAGGTCGTCAATCCGTGGCAACGGATACTTGTTCTTGACAGTCACTTTGTTGAGCTCTCTGTAGTCGATACACAGACGCAAAGAACCATCCTTCTTCTTGACAAAAAGGACCGGAGCTCCCCAAGGCGAAGAACTCGGTCGAATGAAACCCTTGTCCACTAGATCCTGCAATTGCGCCTTCAACTCCTTCATCTCGGTAGGGGCCATCCTGTACGGAGCCTTAGAAATAGGAACCGTACTTGGAGCTAAATCGATCGAAAACTCAACATCCCTATCCGGCGGCAAACCCGGAACATCATCCTCTAACACATCAGCAAACTCTCTCACAACATCAATATCATCAATATTCAACTTAATCAGTCTATCCACATCCACAATAGAAGCCATAAACACATCACAACCTCTACACATCAACTTCTCAGCCTCAAGACAAGAAATAAAAGGAAGGACCAGCGAAGTACCTGTGCTGGCGAGAACTCCTCCCTGGCCATCATCTGCAAAAGTCACCTTCTTAGCAACACAATCGATAACTGCACGGTAAGTCGAAAGCCAATCCATGCCAAGAATAACATCAAAGGCAACCATAGGGATAACAATCAAATCAGCGAAGACAACTCGTTCCTCAATACGAACAGGGCACGCAAACACAATAGATGTCGGGCACAACACGTCCCCCGAAGGCAAATCAACACTAAGCTGGAGGGAAAGAACAGAAGGAACTATACCCAAAGATCTCAAAAACAATTCAGACATAAAAGAATGAGTAGCACCAGTATCTATCAAAGTCGTAGCTACTCTGCCTGAAATCAAAATAGTACTAGAGATCAATGAAGAATCATGATTAATACATTCCTTGGTCATCGTAAAGATACGACCCTGCACCTTCCCTTGGCTAGCTCCTCGTGGACAATCTCTGGCAACGTGGCCTGCCGTGCCACAACGATAGCAAGAATGAGTGCCAAATCTGCACTCTCCTCGATGATGCTTGCCACAATTAGGACACAGTGGCTTCTCGGGATCAACTGGAACTGACGGTGGTCTAGGACTCGGCTCCATCTTACCCTTGCCCTTGAAACGATCCCTGCCCCTCTGATTCGAGGCTTGGCCTCTCTGAGCAACAGCTTGGTGCCTCTCCTGCCTCTCTCTAGTGATGTCCTTCTCGTCTTGCTCGGCCAACAAAGCTTTGGACACGATCTCCTTGAAAGTCACGGCCTTGGACATGTTGATATCACGACGAATCTCAGCTCTAAGGCCTCGAATGAAATGAGCGCCTTTGTCTTTGTCATTGGAAGCAATGTAAGGAGCAAACAAGCAACCCTCCTCAAACTTGAGAATATACTGACCGACATCCAAGCTCCCCTGTCGAAGCTCCAAGAACTCCGTAACCTTCCTCGTTCGAAGTGCGTCGGGAAAATACTTGTCATAGAACAAGTCTGTGAACTCTGACCACTTCAATGTCGCAACATCAACTCCAACTTTCGTCGCATTCCACCAAATGCGGGCAGCCTTAACCAACATGAAAACGGCACAGCTGATCCTGTCTTTGTCCTCGTACTGGAGGTGATCGAAGATCGCCTCTAAAGCCTTGACCCACTCGACAGAAACTAAAGGATCGGTGCTACCTGCGAATTCCGGTGGATCCATTCTCTTGAAAGCAGAAAAGACGGCATCAGTGCCAACAGCCTGAGCAACTGGAACTCTACCTTGGCCTCTACCCTGTCCTGTTCCTTGCAATCGAAGCAGCTGCTGAATCTGCTCACTATGGACCTTGGCCTGCTCCTTAAGCAACTTTCCGAATTCATCGACAACTCTAGAGGAAGAACTATCCTCACCCTCTACTGCTTTCCTCTTAGGTGGCATACTCTACAAATGCTCACAAGACACCAATCAATAGATAACAATGAATAAAGAGATGCAAAGAAAACATACCCGGACAGTTGAAAGTAGACGAAGTCATATGCATTGGTCCGAAGAAGACCGCTCTGATACCACTAAATGTGACACCCTGACCCGTAACGATAAAAATACAGCGGAATTTAAAATTTTCTTTCAAATGGAAGGAGTTTCAAAATACATTTCATAAAATGTTTACAAAATAAATACATGATCATTCAAATGATATACAAAATGCAAAACAATCATTCCTATGATCATGTCCCAAATGATAACAAAAACATCATCCTTCCAATCTTCGTATGCATATGACCTCTGACCACAGTCAACGTCCTGGTCCGTCGCTCTTATCTGCATCACATGAAAATAACTGAAATGAGAATAAATCTCAGCAAGTGGAACTCTACATAGCAATGATACATAGTATACTCTGTAAAACATGACTTGAAATCATAAATACCATCAACTCTGAAACATGAATACTGTAGCAATAACTGTAGCAATAACATAGCAATAGATAGCAATACGATGGTATTTCTCTTTTCTCTGGTTGGATTGATATCAATAGTATCTCTGACTGTGGTTGCAAATATCCCATCGATATAAATCGATAACTGTGAGGGATAAAAGCCTATGGTTGTTGATCAATTAATTGCATGCAATGCTCTGACTATGATTCAATCAATCCAATAAAAACATTTGAATTCTCAATAGCATTTAAACAATCACTTTGGAAACTATATCTTTTCTCTTGTATTCCCTTTTTCAATAAATGAGACATACAATGCCTCCAATAGATAATCAATGGAATCAATACATAACAATGGATCAATTGAAGGGAATAACACTTTGAAACCTTTGAAATACAATACATATAACATCATGTGAGCACAAGGGATGAAATTCCACTTACAACCAATAGAACACCTCCAAACTATACTCTTGGTACACCACCTACAACAATAATCCATAAATAATACCAAAATCAACTCTATATCCAAAAATACAAGTCAAATAATCCATTAAACCAACCAATACATCAACCTATAGCATCTCATTACCAAAAACCATGATAGAACTCAACCAAAAACTTACCTAAGCTTCCTCTCACCACGTAAAAGCTCGATCTCAACTCGGAAATCCAACTAGATCCAAGAATCAAAGGTAGGAAATGAATGAAATGGTAGAAAACCCTAAGAAAATGAGAGGAAATTGAGAATGGAGGAAAAGGAAAGGTAGAAATGAAGCCAACCACTCCAAAAAGCAACTAAATATCTCGCCCATACCTCCACCGCGGGTGCGCTGCCACAAGCACCGCGGGTGCGCTAAGCTCACGGCAATCCAAACAATTCCCTGAACTCGATGACCGCGGGTGCGGTCCTGCAATTACCGCGGGTGCGGTCTCACCGCGGGTGCGGTGCTTGCACTGCCGCGGGTGCGGTGATGCCACGGCCTCCCAAATCCAAAATCATGAACAGTACACCGCGGGGGCACTCCTCTAAGAGCGCGGGTGCACTCTTGCTACGGCAATGAACAAAACCAACGCAACTAAAATCGATCCGAAACTCTGAAACAATCAACCAACAACAACTAACACCTCAAGAACAATAATAACCAATAATACTATGGCCCAAAACACAACTGTAAACATCTAATCATAAAACCCAAATAACATACGAAACTTAAATCGTACCGTACACCGGGCTCGGCTATTACAGTATCAATTCGGGTGGATTGGGTCGGATTGTGTAATAGTGATGTTCAAAAATTGCTCAACCCAAACCCAACTCGAAAACTCTCAACACGAACCCGAACCCGAACCCGAATCAATCCGATCAATCCTATTCACCCGATTTTGATTTTTTTAAAAGAAAATTAAATAAAATTCCAATAATAATAATAATAATATTTTAATTTAAACACATAATAACAAAATCTCTTTCATATACATAATTTAAATTTGAAAGTCTAATTGTAGAAAAGTAAAGTATATTTATTAAATCAAATAACAATTGTTTAAAAAATAAAAAAAAATTGTTCAAAATAAATATTAAATTATGAAAATTTATGATATAAATATACAATAAATTTTTTTGTTACATACAATATATAAAAATGTAGGCAATATTTATTAATTATAAATTTTTAAGGTCAACCCGAACCCGACCCAACCCGATCATTTTTTTCTGGTCATCTATTGGGTCCAACCCGATCTAACCTTAACCCGAAACCCAAGACTCAAACCTGATTTTTTTTCTGGTTGAACCGTGTCGGGTTAATGAGTCATGTTTGATTTTGACACCCCTAATGTCAAGTGAGTCTAATACATTGGGCAGGCTATTTCTATATCAAAGTTGGGTTCGGTTGGATTCCGCGGTTTTTTTTTTTTAACGAACAATGTATTTTGCAATACCGATGATCAAAATCTCAAATATATAAAAATATTGATCAAATATAATTTGTGATAAAATGATAAATATTATATCTATTGTTGTTATCAGAAAATTTTAATATAGAGTTATCCGTGTATAATTAAGTTTTTATGTACAATACCTTATGATATCAATTAATTTTTAAAAAAACATTAAAGAGATTATATTAAAATTAAGAATTTACAAAAAAGATTATTAATAATATATATTTATTAATTATCTAAGTTTCATGATACGTTTATCAATTTGATCTAAAAATTCACTACATTAGTTTGAGCTGTTTCAACACTATCATATAAAGTTATTCGCTGATCGATAATAATTTCATAGTTAGTTAATTCAATCATGAAACTTCATGCCTATCAAGAAACCTCAAATCAATCCTAACATATTGTTTATTTTAAATAATTCTCAATTTTATTATTGTAAAATATGAGATGAAAATTAAAAATAATAGAAGTATTTTATGTAAAAAAAAAAAAGAAAGAAAAAAGAAGCTTCATCGTCCACTCAAAATCAACTAGTTTGAGGTCTCTCGTGTATGATGTGATGTTGACTAAGGGTATGTATAGTGACACTTGTAATCAAATGCATTGACTAGGAACAAAATACGTAGCCATTTTTGACAATATCAACAGTCTCTCTGTCGTGCCATTTGAAATTGAAGCGACGTTTCCTTCAATTTAAATATGGCAAAACTTGATACCACTAAATGAGTCTCTCACATGCAAAAATTTCAACTCTAAAAATAGGTAAGTCCATTTGTTGCAAACCACCATTAGGCGGGACGGGGTGGGCTGTCCGCCATTTTGGCTGGCTTCTAAATGGTCAACCCAGTCCAATCCATCTTGTTATTTTTTTAAGAAAAAATTATACACATCATCACAGTAAATATAGAAGAAATATATATTTCAGTCAGATAGTTTCATAAAATACTTAAAAACATTGAAATAAGAACTTAAGAAAGCATACAAGTAAAGTGCTTAAACCAAACATTAAGAAATTTAAAAAATACTATAAAGTCAATCCTCATTAAATTCTATTCAATCTTGATCTTCTACATTAGCATAGAGATTCGGATTTTACCAGAGTGAGTGATGGAGGTGAGATGCATAAAAAAATAAGTAAGAAATAAGATAAGAGAGTCATAGAGGCGCATGTGACTTATTCCGATTTTCATATAAACCTTAAAAATATAAAACTCTACCATAATTTGGCGGGCCAAGACAGGGCAACCCAAACGGGCTGGCCCGTCTTTAAACAGTCTACTATTTTATCAACTCAACCCGCTCAATTTTTATAACGGGACGGGCCGACTCGATGAGCCTGACCTAATTTGACAAGTCTATCTAAAAATGGTATATAAGTTGAAACTGCTAAAATTATTTGTTGGATAATCAACTCAATTTATTTATTTTTTTACGACGTGGAAACTCACAATCGCTATCACTGGGTTGCACGCTGCCTGAATTCCCAAGATTATTAACTATAATTGCTTCGTTATTTTGTAAAAAAATCACATTTTCTTACTAACAAATTACAATTTAATCACAAATATTTCCAATATAATTGTTGATAATTTTAAATAAAAAAATCAACTTAACTAAAAAATTATCGCCCAAAAAAAAAAATCTGGGCACTGAACATGTGTAGCTAGTACAAATAAAATGTTTGCTTAGAGAAATTTGAAAGCAAGCAAAGAAATACTTTCAAGTCCAATTTAGACCATCTCTAACCCAAAATTCTATTTTAAAGCAACTCTACTTTAAAATAGTATAATTTTTGCACCAAATATAATATTCATCTCTAACTCATCTACTTCAAATCTTAGTCTAAAATAGAATATTCTCGAAATATGTTTATAAATTTATATAATTAAATATTTTAATTTTTATGATTAAATATCTAATTATTAAAATAATAGAATAATTATTATTTAAATATATATAAATATTAAATTAATATAATAATAATATCATATTATTATATAAATAATATTTATAATTTTTAATATAAATTTTTATAATTTAAAAACAAAAAATAAAAAAAAAAAATTAACTTTCCCTGCGCCAATTCCGTGCCATATTTGGCGCAGAGAGAATGAGAGTTGCTCTATTCTGGAAATAGCGCAGCTCCCATTGGAGAAGGCCTCTGCGCCATATTTTTCGGTTTTATCCGTAATTTGAACACTCCTAGAAAATACCCTTAGTCAACTAACATTTCCCAATCAGGATGGAACAACTCGATATAAAGTCAAATTTGAAGTGAAATATAACAATTAGGATTGCAATTGACCCAATTAGCACAAAATAATCAAGCACAATTATGTGTGTATAAGTCGAGACAATGTACTTAAAAAAATCGTAAAAATTTGAAATGATTCTACGAGGGGAAAAAAAATCGTCGGAAATAATATAATTTATTTTAAATAAAAATACATGCTTACAAGAATAATAAAAAGTACATTATTTTAAATACAAAATTGGATAAAATTCTATATTCATTTTTTTAAAAAACATTTGCAAAAAAAGCAAAAAATACGAAATAAGCAACAAAAAAAAAAAAAAAACAAAACAAACTAGAAACAATAATCACCAAACTCTTCGAAATTACAAACCAAGTTCACCGTGACCACGCAGATTTTCAAACTCAAAAACATGTTTGAAAATGATGAGGAAATATCTCCTTTGGCACTATATAGCTTGGGATGTCTTGAATAATAATAATTTTTATACCGGGAGGATGATTGTTATAATTGAGTATTAAACTTGAACTTTTGTATGTGAAATCCTATGGATGAGTCCACTATCTTTGGCCAATCCCTAATCCAAATGGAAGACAATCTCATAAGCCTATCAAAGGCCTATGTATTCTCTATAAATATCAAGTTTGAGTGTTCAGTTAATTCATTCAATATATTGTTTTCAGCAACACCCTTAGCTGTCCCCCCATATATCCTCAGTCACTGACTTGAGCGTCGGAGGGGCTACGCCAGGACACTCTCATGCCCCCTTCTAACGGTCTTCTTCGTGATTTCAGACTCATGATAATTTCAAAACCCTGCGTTTGTACAAGCGACACTTATCGGAATCGGACTCTAAATTTCCCGTGAGTATCCGTATGATTGTTACAATTTATGAGTTTTAAACTTGAAATTTCGTTTCAAACTCAATATCTTGATGAAAGACGAGCAACAAGTCATCGACAATATTCATTGAATCTATGTCGTATTGTTTTAAAAAATTAGTTAAAATTATAATTACACACTGCGATTTCACACACACATAAAATATATAGCGTCTCATGGTATACATGACAAGTGTGGTTCATGTAAAACATTAGAGAATGAAGGAATTTTTTAAAATTTTAAGACTAAAGTTATTAATTTTTAAAATTGAAATGGCATGATAAAATCTTAAATGTAAAAAAAAAATGGTATATATAATTAGATGGAGTTACATGGTGTTTTGGGATTATAACAAAACTTCACCGTCAAACCAAAACTAGTTAGTAAATATGTATTTAAATGTGAAGTCTTTCCATTTTTTTTTAAAAATAAATTCAGATTTAAATCTAACGTCTTTTAAAAATATAAGTTACATTTAAATGTCTGTATTTATTATATCATTTAATTTAATTTTAGTTATGATTTTGAATTTTGTGTGATAAGATCGGTTGAGAGATAATAATTGAACTACATTAGCTTGGTTTTTTAAATATTGAATATTGATAAATTAAATCGATTTTAGTTATCAAACAAAGTGAAAGACACTCAAAATAATCTTTCATAAAAAACGTTTAAATAATTTGGTAAATCATTTGATAGATATACTCTGGCGTGTTTAAAAATATTTTTAGTTAAAATGAAGATCCGATACCCGATCCGAATAGAAGAGGGCATGGAGGGATTTTTAGACCCGATTAAATAATTGGGTAATCGAGTATAGGGATTTTCGGGTTTGGGTATGGAGGCGAGTTTGATATAATCCGACCCACACCCGACCCGAATACCCGTTTAAATTAAATATAAATATATATGTGTGTGTGTATATATATATGTATATATAGTAATTATATTTATTTATATTAAAGATTCATATTCTCAAATTCAACTAAATCATACATATATAGTAATTATATGTATTTATATTAAAGATTCATCTTCTCAAATTCAAGTAAATCGATACCTTTTCTTTTCTCTTCTCTTTCGCTTCACTTTTACGTTTCAAGGTTTTACCGCTCTTTTATTTTTCATTCAATTTTTCATCGTCTCCATTGGTAAGTTTATTCCATGTTTGACTTCAAAAATTGAAAAATATTTTATTTTTGTTGAATTGTGTACTTTTATTCAATTAATATAAACTATTTTTAATATTTTGTTATTTTTTCTATAAAGTTTATTTTACAAATTTTTATCATTAATAATTTTACATATTGTTCATTTAAATAATTTTTTAAATATTCATAACTTAATCGAAACAATTTAAATTTGAAAAAATCAATTGTATATGATAATAAGGTATTTGGGTAGGGTATGAGTATCCGATAATCCAATGAGTATGTGGATGTTGATGAAATTCAATATCCGATAGGTATGAGGATGTGTATGGGGATTAATTTAATAAATGGGTATGAGCATGGGTGTATGAAATCCGATCCATACCTTACTCATTGCTATCCCTAACCATGATAAGGAAATGACGGAGAAAAATGAGTTCTGTTTTCGATTTGTGTGGCCATTTTACACTAAATCTCTTGTGCCATGATAAGGAAATGACGGAGAAAAATGAGTTCGGCACTATGTGAAGCGCGCGTGCACATGAAGTCTGTGGGCATTGTTAACTAAACAAGGCGTCGAATTATTTGTGGGAACGCGAGTTGTGCTGCTTTTTTTTTTTGGGTTCACATTTGAATAAATAAATTATAAATTGTATTTCCCTTAATAAATACAATATAATTTTATGTTCGCAAATAATAGAAAATGCACAATTTTTAAAAGAGAGATTGACATTAAGCCATCAAGATCCAAGTTTAAGATAAGTTCTCGGGTTTGAAATTCGATCGTAACATATGTAAACTAAAAAAAAAGAGTGAGTCTCACGGATCTTAATCTGTGAGACGGATCAATCCTACCTATATTTACAATAAAAAATAATACTCTTAGGCCCCGTTTGGTGTGTAGGATTAAGGTTGGATAAATTACTAATACTTTGTTTGGTTTCCTTTTTAAATTCGGGATTGATTGTTTAATGGACACCTTTCACTATTCCCGAAGGAGAATGAATCCAGCCATAAAAGAAGGATACCAATTATCCTACTACACCATAAACGTGTAATGACCTAAATACCCCCCATTTTACCAATCAAATTTGCAGATTTCTCTTCTTCACGTCATTCTCGTATCTTCTCCCGAGGACTCTGTCGGTTCACCAAAGATGAAGAACATCGTGTTCGAAACGGGAGTACAGAAACCTAAATTATGTTACAGATCTGAAGAAATTTGAGGCTTCATCGAAGGTAAGCTTCATGTTGGATCTGTTAAATGACGCCTTTGACAATTTTTTCGTATCCTTTTTTTTTTTCGTGTTTTTGCTTTCTGGTAAGAATTTGTTGTACCAAAGATTAATGTTATGTTTTGGGGTTTATGGGTTGTGAGCAACCTCTGTTTATGCGTGAGCAATTTGCAGATTTGTCATTGGAATTTTCTGAGCAATACATGTTTTGTCGTTGCCATTCTGTCTTCGGTCGTTGTTTTGAAATAATTTTTTTTGGTAACATGCTGAACAGTTGTTTAAATGTAATGATTTAGTACAACATTTTCTGTTGATTAACAATATTTGTCCGATTGGTTTACGTATGCATTCGGTTGATCTAACCTTTTTTCGTATTTGGTAAGTAAGTGTGCGAAATGGACCGTAGACGTTATAAGATTAGAATTTTCCTGCTGCTACACCAACTGATGATCCGTACAATTTTTATGGTGTGTCTTTTAACACGACATCGCACGAGATTACTCGCCGAACGACGTCGTGAAGAACGTAGAACTGCAGCTTCGTACAACATGACTGGAAGATTGAATGCTCAAATTAACCATTTAAGAAGAATTATTGATACCGGAGATGTTCAATGTGTGGTTAATTTGAGGATGAACAGAAATTCTTTTGCACAACTTTGTTACTTGTTAACTCATGTCGGCGGGCTGGATCATTCTAGATATGTTAGGATTGAAGAAAAGGTGGCTATGTTTTTGTCCATTTTGGCTCATCATAAGAAAAACCGAGTGATTGGTCATGATTATGTACGAAGTGGTCAAACAATCAGCACACATTTTCATGAAGTCTTGGGGTCAGTACTGAAGCTACATACTATACTGCTTGTGAAGCCTTCTCCTGTCGATGAAACTTGTAGCGACGAGACGTGGAAATGGTTCAAGGTAAGATGAACATTTGTTGAATAATGATTATTATAAATTGTTTTTATAATGTTATACGTAAAATACCTTGTAGTAGACATCAGGTTACATATTTTTCATGATTCTTTAACTTATTTTGCAGGGTTGTCTTGGTGCTTTGGATGGTACATATGTAAATGTGAATGTGCCTATTTCAGAGAAGGGAAAGTACAGAACAAGAAAAGGAACCATAGCAGTGAATGTTTTGGGAGTGTGCAACCGAGATATGAACTTCATTTATGCACTTTCTGGGTGGGAAGGATCGGCAGCGGATGCTCGAGTTCTTCGTGATGCATTATCACGTGATGACGGACTTAAAGTTGAAAGAGGTTAAAATATTGTTTCATACAATCATATTACCTTTCGTTCACCATTCTCTTTTATAGGTTACCTTTCGCATACTTTTTTAAAATTCAAATTTATTAACGAACCGTATGACTTCGATGGTAGGTGGTTACTATTTGTGCGACAATGGATATGCGAATGTCCAGGGATTCTTGACTCCATACCGAAGAGTACCATACCATAGGGATGCTTGGGGCAATCGCACAACTGCTCCACAAAATTATAAAGAACTGTTCAATTGGAGGCACAGCAAAGCTAGGAATGTGATAGAAAGAGCTTTCGGATTGCTTAAGAAAAGATGGGCTATTTTGCGAAGTCCTTCTTTCTACCCACTAAAAACTCAAAACAGAATCATAATGGCTTGCATTTTGTTACACAACTTCATCCGATCTCAAATGCCGGATAATCTTGTCGATGAGATTGAAGAGGAGACATTAAGCCCAACGCCATTAACTGAGAATTATTTCATTGAGGATTTTAATTCCTCCGATGTATGGGATATGTGGAGAGATAACTTTGCAATGTCGATGTACCACAACTAAGACAAATGTTTTATGTCATTGTATTAGGATTGCAAAATTCATTCTGTTTGGTATTTACCTAGTACTTATCTATGTCATGGTCCTTGTTTTTTACAAATATGTATTGGATTGCGTGTGGTATTTTCAAATACATTCCCAAATTCGTTGTACGTTATTTCAATAGGGCATTGGCCTAACTCATTCTAACTTCTGACATTGTTTTGTAACAGGTTAATATTGCAAACACATTCGAATGAATGGATAGCACTAGTGTGAATTCGAAAGGTAAAAAAGCAGATAAGTTGCGCCGTACGTGGACAGCCCCTGAGGAAGAGGTTTTAATTGTGGCATTGAAAGATATAATAAGCAAAGGATATAAAACTGAGAACGGCTTCCGTAATGGCTATTTACCTTTATTGGAATCTGCAATTCAAAATGCTTTCAAAGACTCAGATTTACGTGGTCATCCCCATATAACTTCGAAAATACATGTCTGGAAGAAACATTATGGTTGTTTGACAACAATGCTAGCAAAAAGTGGGATTGGTTGGAATGACACAGAAAACATGATAGACGCTACGAACGAGGCATGGGATGCGATACTCAAGGTTATCAATTTTAGTTAAATTTCGAAGTTTGTTATATTCAATGTATTCCTCGTTAAAACGAAGATTTTTCAGGTCGACAATACTGCTCGAGTCATGCGTTACAAGCGGTGGCCACACTATAAAGATTGGTGCGAAATCTTTGGCTACGATAGGGCAACAGGTGATCGAGTGGAGACCTTTTCAGCGGTTGTTCATGATGTCTTGAATATGACCGAGAATGAACCCATTGACATGGAATTTGGGTTGGATGACTTTTACCGCCCTGTGGAAGGAGATGGTGAATCAATATCTGTAGCTCAGACTGTCCATTCAAACCCAAAAGGAGTCGCAAAGTTGAGGTCAAAGAAACGCAAGCAATTAGACGAGGTTGACAACCAAATTGTTGCTGCAATCAATAATTTAGCTGACATCACAAGGGAGACAATTTCAAACCTCATAAAAGAAATGTCATCTGACTCGAAAATGGATGATGCTATGGATCATGTGTTGGACACCTTAGGAAACATTCCGGGAATAACTTCAGACGAGATAGTGCGTGTGGCGGAGCTGCTGGTGGATAACCCGAACAAACTAGCTTTGTTCTTGCGGCTAAACCAAGAAGGGAAGATCAGTTTAATTAAACGGCTACTACACCCATAAGCTAACATTATATGTTGTACATGAACTTGATGGTTTTGTTGTTTTGGTAATGGACCGAAGTATTGTGTGTGTGGATGTTACCACTTTCGTATGATTATGTACTAGGTATAATATTTTGGCACAATATTGTAGTACCTGTGTTATGTTGTATGAATTTCTGCGGGTGTACGTACATTTCCTGGTTTTATGTACCATCAATGGTGTTTCGGTTGGCAATTGTTCCGGTGTTTATGTATGTAAATTTGCTGCTGCTATTTGTCTCCTCTACTTCGTTTGCTCATATAGGAATTTGCTGCTGCTATTTGGTATCACACTCGTGGTTTGAGGCAGAAAATGTAAGAGCTTTGACTGCCATTTTTGTTCAACGGTTACATTGTCACACTTTGAGGGTGTTCGGAAGGTTTGCTGAAAAATTGGCCGAGAGGGGCTTCACAGTGGGTCGTGTCATAACACTTCACCTGTATCTTACATGTTTGTGTCTTTATTTTACAGCATTTGACGTGTTTTTCGGGTTATTTAGTACGCATCTTTCACACCTACTTAATTAAGAAGAGATATATGAATCTTAATTGGGGCCAATGGTGAAATAATTTTTATGTCCATATTCATTCCAGTTACTTTGCATGGTTTGAACATTATACATTTTACCAAATTGACAAGCGAAGCAACAAATTGTAATTCTAAACAAAGTGGACGTAAAATTATAAAACAAGCACCAAAACATGTCTTCTTCGGTCAAATTAATATAGGACAACACTATAAGAAAGAAACAAACTTAAATGGTAGGAAGCAACGTAAGAATAGATTGGAGTTGTAAGATTTAGTCACAAATAGTCAATTTGTCATTACTGAGACAACCACATTTACAATGGCATCCTTCTCCACGTGATGCTTTAACATCCAAAAACAAAAGTTGACACAAACACAACGACATACGTCTCGCAAAGCAAACACCACATGCGATCCTACGTTTCAGACAAAATATGGATGCATCAAACACAACTTGCACGACGTTTCATGTCGAGGGCCCTGAGTCATCCGAGCTGCTGATTAACACATATCCATCTGTTTGACGTTGCCATACGGTTTTCTTGGAAGGACGACCAGTTGGATGCTCGTTGGAACGTTTGTTGCATGACTTGTAAGGTAGCATGTTCGTATTGTAGTAGTCATCCGCTGACTTCTTGCAGGGAAGTTTGTTGTTAGTGCTTACTTTTGGTAGATTCGGAAGCTTGATTGAAACCGGCTGGACTTCCTTGCGCACAGCAGTATTTGCACCTTCTTCATTCACGTCTTCATCATCTGAGATGATAATCACATCCACTTTGTACTTGCTAGTTACACTCACTTCCGAAGACGATTTGTAGGTGACAGACATTGTGGGTTTGCTCTGTAGAATGGCCAAAAGTTTAGAAAAAAAAACGAGCATATATTTGTGGTGTGGACCATGAATGGTGCTTATTTAAGTACCACAACCACATTAACCATTGTTTACCAACCAAAGAGTGAATGCTTGTCAAATCCTACCGTATGTCAACATCGACTGTCATAATTATTTTGGGTACTCATCAGGTGTAAACAGGTGTATGTGCAATTATTATGTGCAGCTAGACGCCTCATAAGTAAGGGGTTTGTGGTGCTCAAGTGTAAACAGTCATAATATGTGAAACAACTCATAAATAATAAATGCCAAATCTGAATAAATCTGAGTACATGGCGAGCATGTACACCATGTGGCAATAAAAGAAGTAATATGTCAAATTGAGTAACAGTCAAATCAGAATTACAAGAACTTTACTTACCCGTCAACATTCGTAAGGTTCACTGCTTTAATTTGTATGTTTCAATGCTCTAATGACTTCGGTTGTATAGATGATTGAGCTAATACAGTTGATCATCTTGCCGAACAAAAAACTCAAGAGTAGATAAAAATGAGACAATTGTTCATAACTAACTCAGAATACTGTACAAAGGCAAATAAATAACTACACATAAAACGTGTTCATACACCTTTTACACAACACATATGGGTCATAAGTCAAAAGTTATGGAAGTACATGTCATAAAATTGGAGAGAACAATTTGAAGAGAACAATACATACAACAAAATGCAATGTATCAGAATCTGCACAGAAGGATAATAATGACAAGGATAAGAAGGCATAACAACGCACACATGAACCCAAAGCAACAACAAACATGATCACGTGAATAAGGTGTGCTCTTGAATCCATGATTCGGTAACTCATATCTTGTACTTGACATCCCACGTTCCCTTTCATAATATTGGTTCCTGGCATGTGGCTGAGCTTCCTTCGACCCACGAGCGTATGGCCCGGAGGATGAGTTCATTGACTCCTTGTTACCAAACATTGGTGTACTAGTATGACATGAATGATCTTCAAAATTAGTTGAGTGGTTTTCAGATTTATACGACTGTTCGTCGCTGGGTGTTACATTTCTTCCATGGTACTCAAGGTACCAATAAAAACTTTTACGATGTCGCAGACCCGCTGGACATATATAGTAATAGTGTCCAGGACGAGTCGCGTAATCCCCAGCTTTACGTAGTATCATTTCCCCGTTTCCACAATCGCACTGTGGTGCTATCTTCATTTCCATGATACCTAAAAATGAGTACCTAATTTTGTAAAGCCTCGTACAAAGATTCATAAAAACGAATTATGTTGGATTAGGTATTCAAGTATAAAGTTTATGTACACCTATGTTGTCAACGATGTTTGAACAAATTAATGGATTTCAGAACATAGTACGTCAAATTTCGGCGTCAAAACACTGGAGTTTATGTATTTTCGTAATAGCATTCAGACCCTTACAACTTCGATGAGTGGAAAATGACACAGACAAGAACCAGACAGGATACGAAACTAATGTTAAGAAGCACAAAAACATGTAAAATAACTAACAACTACTTCGAAAATTACTTGAAATTAATTTTTTTCACACAGCTCTGTTGCCCTCCTCCTCTGGATCGAACGATTTCTGTACAATAATATCGAATCTCACCTGTAAAAAAAGAAATTTTTACTCACAAAAACATGCTCAAGGTGTTTGTTGCCTACTCGCTTCGGATCGTTCACAGATCTGGCTTCAGCTTCCAATCTTCAACTCCGAAGAAAAGTGAGGGTTTACTTGGGTGTGCGCTTTCTCGTGTAAGAGCCTGTTTATGTGGGGAAGCGAATAATAAGCGAAATAAATTAAATATTAAAAGTGAAGGGTATTTTGGTCCTCAAAGCATTAATCAGTATTTTATCCATCTCACAAATTTGACACCACACATGATATTATATATCTACCAAATAATATATCCTATCATATCAACCATTTATCAATCAAATTATTAATCATTCTATTATCACATCCTACACACCAAGCGGACCCTTAGAATACAAAATAATAATTTTTTATCGATAACCCAAATAAGAGATCCGTCTCACAAATACGACCCGTGAGACCGTCTCACACAAGTTTTTGCCAAAAAATAAACGCACAATTTTTAAAAGAGAGATTGAAATCAAGGTATCAAGATCCAAGTTTAAGATAAGTTATCGGGTTTGAAATTCAATCGTAACATATGTAAATTTAAAAAAATATCCAAGCCAAAGATGATTATTTATTTATTTATTTAGTTTGAATGTTGTAATAAATCAAATTTATTTATTTATTTGTTTTTGTCTTTTGAAAATGGTGACGTAGACAATTTGTGTGTGTTAGTTATGCCTCCCTTTGCCAACTTTATTCCATTATTTCCATTGATTATATCAATATATTATGGACCGGTGAATTCGCAGTTTTAATAGTTTCATTTTTACGTCCTATTTTCGATAATCGGGGACCATAAATTCTCTAAAGATTCGCATTTACCGGAACAGACCGCTTTCAAACCCGTCGAAGGTACGGAATGCGCTTAATTTGAGTGATTTTTGCTGGATGATTTTGCTTGGAACTTCAGATCTTCTTGTTATGAGTCCATGCTGTTTTATTCGGTTCATGTTTCGTGCAAAATGACTGGGAATCTTTTTTGGAAACGTGGATTTTCTGTTTTTGAAATCTGGAATCGGATTGAAGGATGTTCATTTGTTATTAGTTTTTTGGATTGTTCTATGATTTGTGGAGAGGTTGGAATTTGATTTTTTTTTTTGTGGTTTTAAATTGTTGGTGAGCAGGCGTAAAAATGGGGAGTTTGCTTGCGATTTGGCAGCATCCAGACGATTTATATCCGTTGGTGAAGCTGAAGTTGGCGGCGAGGAATGCGGAGAGGCAGATTCCGTCGGAGCCACACTGGGGATTTTGCTACTCTATGCTTCACAAAGTTTCGAGAAGTTTTGCTCTTGTTATTCAGCAGCTCGATACCGATCTTCGTGATGCAGTAAGTTTATTTGATTTATCTTTTCCCGGGTTGTTATTTTGGTACAAAATTTGCCAGCTGTTGATATCTTTGTAGATTTTTTTGTTGAGAAGGCTTCGAGTAAGTTTTTAGTCTGATCATTCTATATTTGTGTGAATGCGTTGAATACAATTTTTCCAAAAGTTCGATTTTATAATAGCCCGTCTAACAATAATGCAAGCCGAAACCCGTAAAAATATGAATGAAATTAATATCTAAGGTGGATACTGATGTTTGGGGGATTGTGGGTAATAAAGATTCAAAATTATTGTCAAAACCAACTTAATCAAAATTAAGTCATCATTTTTTAAATCTAACTTGTGATGTCTTCATTAGAAACAACATTTTCCAAAAGCTTGCGCCCATGGGTGGTAGCATGGCAAAAGATTTTTCTATAATAGGCTGTCACTAAACTATGAGGAGAAGCTAATACCAGGTAGAAGCATCTAAAGATTTGATTTCTTGATTCCTAACACTAAGGAGCAAGTTGGTAACAAAAGTAATAACTAGATTAAATGAAGTGTGATCAGAATGAATGGGCTGGTATTTTTTTTTTGTATTTTGTTTTTGTTCACTAGTTATTTTTATAAGTCAATTGGCTCATCAAGCAAATTATATGGAATTTTGCAGATATGCATCTTCTATTTGGTTCTCCGAGCTCTTGATACTGTCGGTAAGATTTCCTGTTGGCACCACATTTTTTTTCAGTTTTCATGCTAATGCTGGTAGAACAGATTACATTTTAAATTAGCGTTATCTGGAATTACATGAATATCAATACTGGAAGTGATTAATCCTGTTTAGGGTTCCATAGTACTAAATTTTTAAATTTGTCTAGCTGATGATAGGATTGAGGCATGAAGGTATTTTACTAAGATACCATGCCTATAATCTTGTTGACCTACCGTGTGTATGCTTCCGTTAATTTAATGAATTTTCACATCTTTAGATGCCTAGATGTAGCGAAAGTGTAAAATAAAATGGATTAACTTGTATATTCACACAGAATAGCTAGGAAAATCTCAGAAATATAGTAAAACATTAGGATAATCCCACCGATTTACACAGAATAGACATGAAAATCTTGAAAATATAGTAAAACACTCAAAATAATTGTATTCCTCCATCAACTTCCCTCTTGTTAATGAAACTGTGTCATATTTATAGACGGATTTACAATAATTAATTTCCGGAAATATTTTGAAAATGGAAAGTGTAATTATCGCAATGAAAAGAATTATCAGTCCATTAAAATTATATTAGAATCGAATTCTGACTGTTCTTAGCTTATTTATGGAGTGTTTGCAATAGATCATTTTAAAGAAGTGATTAAATTTATAGATTATGAAGAAGTGTAAAAAAATCAAATGAGTAGTGTTTGAAAACAAAAATAAAAAGCTAAAAATGAGATTGGTAATATTTGATAAATAACTGATTTTAGTACTAACTAATTAATGGAATCACTTTATAAAATCAGAATCACCACCCCACAGCTTTTAGACTTCAATTAAATTAATTAGAAGCTAACGCAGAATCTAAGTTTAAGAAACACACAAAAGTGATTTTTAAGCCAGAATTCAATAATTATTTTTTTGAATGACTGCAAACACTCCCTTATAACCTAAACAAAATTTTACCAGAAAAGGAAAAACACCCAAAATCCTGCCAATTTGGATACCTGCCTTAGGGTGATTCCAATATGCCAAAAAGGAGTTTTGCATCGCATCACTGGACAACTTTTTCATGAACGTAAGCCTGAGATGGTCCAATTTTCAGACATTTGAGCCTCCTTAATTTTACATTGTTTAACCCTGTCTTGAGTAGGAGCCAATCCTCGATTCTCAGAATGCAGAAACTGTACCTTTACATGAAAAAGGGAAAAAAAATCATTTAGTCTCTTTGAAGTCATTACCCTTGGGGACAAATTAATCCAGGAACTAATAATCTGGTGTTGATTATAAAATATTTCATTTTAAATTTTTAGATTTCCAAATAACCATTTTAATGATTATTTCGATTGATATGACAGAGGATGATACAAGCATAGCAACAGAGGTTAAAGTACCGATTTTGATTGCTTTTCACCGTCACATATATGACCGTGATTGGCATTTTTCATGTGAGTTTTCAAGGTTCTGCTATTTGATCTTGTTCACATAATTTATATCAAGAGCTCTCATTTCATTCTTTTAGGACAGTGTTGGGATCATTTTAGTTTGTATCCGCTCCTTGTTATTAATATGAATATGCTATAGTTTAGGTCTGACAAGGCTTCACCTCTTGTTGGTCACTTTGACAAACTTTGTTATAATCCATGACCCTCAATTCATCTGTTATATATCCTCATCCGAGCATGTCATGAAGGAAATAAAAACTTGATATGCTGACATCCACTATCCTTTTATAGTAGACCAAATGCTGTTAAAAGAATGAGCATGTGGTCTGAATATAGTTGTTACAGCACCTGCTGAGGCATTTTGGTCATAATACTTGACACTGTAAACTAATGTAGGCTCTGAGTTTTTCTAGGGACACATTACCTGCTTTGATTGGTAAACAGGACACCTAAATCTGTTGTTTACCTTATATTATTTTCTGTTATCACTACGTTAAAGTCGAAGGAGATACCATCATTCTTGTACCAATCTCCCACTTTATGACTACAATAGTTCTGTCTTTTATTTTAATCTTCATAAAAATGAGTCATATAGAATCCTTTATCAAACATCAAGTGTCCTAGTCACGACAAACTAGTAAAAGAGATGATCAAAATTAACGGGGCAGGAGTAAGCAGTATTTTTTCTAGCTGCTGCTATTGTAGTACGAAGCACAAGACAGGTAAAAAAAATATTTTAAGAGTAGGTCTCTTGTGAGACGGTCTCACGAATCTTTATCTGTGAGATGAGTCAACCCTATCGATATTCACAATAAAAAATAATACTCTTAACATAAAAGTAATAGTTTTTGATGGAAGACCCAAATAGGAGATCTGTCTCACAAAATACGACCCATGAGATCGTCTCACACAAGTTTTTATCTTATATTAATTCCCACATTTTTCAACTTACTCATGCAGGGGTTGGTTACTCTTTAAATGATGTCGGGTCTCATTTGTTTGATAGACACTTCTATTTCCGCTGACTGCTGTTCTCACTTTCATTATTTCGAACATGAGGGAAATCCTGATGAAATTTTATCTGTTATCTAAACTCCACTGAATTCAGCAAATTTCTAAGCCATCCTTGTTATGTCCTTGCAGGTGGGACTAAGGACTACAAGGTTCTCATGGATGAGTTCCGTCATCTGTCGACGGCTTTTTTGGAGCTTGGAAGCAGGTAAACCTTTTTACTGACAATCATTGCTCATGTAGTAGTATATCTATGTTTTCTTGCGATGTGTGTAGAATTTATTTGACATTTGATGGATTGAGCTGGGGAACTAGATTAATGTTAATACTATATGCCTTTGTCTGAACAATATTTCTACTAGTGGACGAGATTGTGTAAGGCATTACACTTCAATTAGATTGTGGAGGGAGAACCTGGAAGCAAAATAATTAAAATTAGCCAGGAAATTGGAATCTGTGCACCAGTTTGACCGAATGTAGAGATTGGAATTAATCTGAATTCTGCTGGTGATGATAGATAATTTTCAATTCCACAATCTCCTCATAAAATCATGCTTTATTTCTTCTGTGACGATACACTCCTGATTACTGATGCTTGGCACAACTAGTTCAACGTGTAAAATGAAACTCTTTGTGAATGAAAAGTTTTGTTCTCTTTTGCAGTTATCAAGATGCTATTGAGGATATTACCATGAGAATGGGCGCAGGAATGGCAAAATTTATATGCAAGGAGGTAGCTAGCTATTCACACTCGTGTTGGTTGTATTAATGCTTTGGAAGTTCGGATCACTTGTTGTTTGGCTTCTTCAATAGAATCTAGAATATACTAATATAATATTTGATTGCTTCTGAACTCGATAACATTTTCAAATCTGTTACCTACGAGGAAAAAGGTGATGTCGTGGAATCTAGAATGTCATTTATCAGCTTTGCTAGCTCATGTGATCGACATTGTTTTCAAAACTATTATTCATCAGGAACGTAGTGATGTCAGCTTATGGATTCTATATCTCTTAGCAACAGTATTATCTACTTATTGCTTTTTGTATTTCATTAGTTTATGACCAAGTCAATCATTTTAATATGCCATTGATGAATTAAGAAATAAAAAATATTGTGGAGTCCTATGCGTGGAACGGCAAGCATCAAATTGCATTCATAACCATTTTTTACTCTTCCCAGGTAGAAACAATAGATGATTATAATGAATATTGTCACTACGTGGCTGGACTTGTCGGATTAGGATTGTCAAAGCTTTTCCATGCGTCGGGAAAAGAAGATCTTGCTTCAGCTGCTCTCTCGAATTCGATGGGTTTGTTTCTTCAGGTACTGTTAGCAAAATCAATGTTTTACTTTTTCTCTCCCATTTGAAACTCATGATACTTGCCTTGTTTCTTTGCGGTAAGTATAGAAAACAAATATTATCAGGGATTATCTGGAGGATATCAATGAGATTCCCAAATCAAGAATGTTTTGGCCTCGCCAAATTTGGAATAAATATGTTGACAAACTCGAGGTACTTTTTTTCCTTTGCTTCATGCCTTCATCTCAATACTATACTTCCTTTCAGAAGTTAAGTTGTTTCACAGTTGTGGATTTAGTTGTAACTCAATAAAATAAAATCCAGTATTTGCTGTTGGGATTTCCTGCAGGACTTAAAATATGAAGACAATTCAGTTAAGGCAGTGCAGTGCCTGAATGACATGGTCACAAATGCTTTATCGCATGCTGAAGACTGCCTGAAATACATGTCTGCTTTGCGGGATCCAGCAATCTTTCGATTTTGTGCAATTCCACAGGTATACATGTTATTGCATCATTTTAAATATCTTCTCAATTAAACCACGGTTATGTTGTCTAGAACATTAAAAAATATAACTTCCTACGAATGACTTGCATGGTTAATGTCATCACCACATCCATGAGTGGTTCTGGCTTGCATTCAAATTTCTATTGTAAAGAATCAGAAGGTACATTTGATTTGGCTTTATTAATATCCACAGATAATGGCAATAGGTACTCTAGCTTTGTGCTACAACAACATTCAAGTATTCAGAGGTGTTGTGAAAATGAGACGAGGTAAGATAAATTCTCTCAATTAGATCTTTTTTCACGACAACATGTTTTGTGTTTATTTCTTGTTTCCTTTCATGTCTGCGTAATGCACTCGTGAGATTGAGAAACCGAATTTGCTGAAGCGGAGGGTGATATATAATAGGCAAAGTGGAAAAATCAATAATTGGGCCATGAAAGATTTACATCAATCTATACCTGAAAGTGCTTTGTGTTGGCCTGCTGTTAATCTGTCATACTAATGATTGGTCTCTTTACTGCTTCTGAATTTTCTTTTCACTGTTCTTAACCTTGAAAAGAGCTCACAAGCTGAAAAGCTCCCTAAATTTTTGAACAAATTATTATTAACCAGCCACACAGAATTTAACTGAAGTGCAACATGTGAATTTATGCCATATCAAAATGTGGCTGATTCTGACAAAATAACTTGAACCAAAGTTCGGGTTGCATTTAGCTTTACTTTATATTTCTGCCAGACTTCTTGAAATTACGTGCTGTTTTCATGTTAATTCTGTTTTAAACCAACAAAAGATACTATGTTTTTTTTTCCTTCTTGTTCTTGCCCTAGGTCTTACTGCCAAAGTTATTGACCGAACTAAGGCCATGCCAGATGTGTATGGAGCCTTTTATGATTTCTCTCGTATGCTAAAATTCAAGGTATGAAACTTCATCTATACGAGTATAAAACTCCCAATTGGAGGGAGGTATGCAAAAGGTTTCACAAGAATTCAAGCATAATGTTACTCTAAACGGGCATCAATCAATTTACCTACAAATATTTCTGCATAAAATTGAGTAGATGAAGGTTTTGAAACATTCAAAATTTCATTACCAAGTTCTGTTCAGATTTTTATGTTCATGGTCAATCTGTCATATGCTATATCATTTCCCTTCATACATTAAAAACGGGCTGTTTTCTGAAATTTCTAGATTGATGACAATGATCCTAATGCTAGAAAGACAAAAGACAACTTAGAAGTGATCTTGAAGATTTGCAGGGACTCGGGAACCATAAACGAAAGGTTGTTTTGCTTTTTCAGTTCTTTTGTTCCAGAATTTTATTGTTGACTTCAAACAACGCTTCTTGTTTTTGCACCAGGAAATCTTACGTGATCCAGAGCAAGCCCCAATATAATACTGCTACGGTTAGCATCAAATTCCATTTTCTTCACATTCGGTCGAAACAGATGTCTGCCCATCATATATATAATTTTCTAATTATGACTGTTTCTTGCAGTTTGTTATCATCTTTATCATAATTGCCATTCTCGTATCATACTTATCTGCTACTCGAGCTACTACCGTCTGTAAGTGTTTCCATCCTAGATATAGTAGTTTTTAGTCGTTGCATTAGAAATTGGTTTCCAATTCACATCGCGCTCTTCATAAAATGCAGGAACCTCTTGTTATAAGTAAGTTGTAGAATGAAACTTATCTTTTGTCCTGAAGACCAGGATGCTATTTGAAGTTCATCACTTGTGCTATTGATGAACCAATTGTACCTGCTGTTATTTGTATCTTACTCGAATAACTTAGCGATCGAGTCGCATAAGTTTTGTGCTGTGTAATGCTTTCTGGTAAGCCAAGAAAGCTGCTAAATATGTTTGCTGTAAATCCCTATGGTGAGTATTAGTGTTTGGTATTTGTCATATCAAGCAATTTTCATGTCCATGTATTATTATGTGATTTTTTAGGATAATGATCGAATGAATTGTTAAATGCAATGAATTTAGCTTTAAAATTTGAAAAATCTGAAATAATCTTCTAAAAAGCTTGCTAAAGACGATTAATCTAACTTAAGCTTTAATATGCTCAAGCCAGATTATGCAGCCTCTTTCTAGAAAACTAGATTTTCAATATACTAATATTAGTTATTATAATTTTAATATTTTTATGTTATTTAGAATTTGAAAATTTATTCATGGATTATATCATTTTATTTACTTTTAGACTTAAAATAATCAAAATAACAATAAAAACTGAAAACTTTTTTTTTATCATTAACTTCGTCTTAATCTTGCTTAAATTGTTTGAAGGACGACCTTCACGTTTCGACGCATGCATTCTTTTTTTAGAACCGTATTGAAACTAAACGAAGCTCTCCAAATATTTATAGTAAACCTTTTCTTAAATATGGATGTTAAATAATAAAATAAATTAGTAATTTAATTATGAATAAAAAGATAAACCATGACGTCAATAAAGAGTGTCAAGTTTGATAAGAAAAAAAAACTAGTGTCTTTTGGTACGTAATGCATGTATATATATTAAATTCTTTTGATGTTAAATAATTATTTTGTGAAAATCTAGATATTATATTGAGATTTAAAATTTTGACAATAGTTTTTGTAATAATTTTTTTATTTTATATACAATACGGTTATTTAAAAATTCAAATGTATAAAAAATTTGTCATTTGAGAAGATATAATATTATAAAAAATATACAATGATCCTAAAGTTAGATACTTCAAGCACCTCAACCTTAATAATATAATATAGACTCTACTATATAAACACATCAAAACGTTCCTTGACTTCTCGAAATACATATTATGATGAATCATTCATTACTCACTAATAAATTATTGTAGATAGTATAATTCCCCAGAATTGATCCTTTTATTTCTTTTGTGAAAAATGTAAGTGGGTAATTACTTTGTCCAATAAAAAAATGATGAAAAAGATATGCGCACGCGCGCACGCACACACACACACATATATAAAAAGATATGCGCACGCGCGCGCGCACACACACACACACACACACACACATATATATATATATATATATATGTATATATATATATATATATATATGTATATATATATATATATATATATATATATATATATATATATATATATACCTTCCATTTTTTCCACTTTGATCACCACCAAGTCATCCCATAATACAATTATGGACATCTTAAAAGGGATAGAACATATGAATTTTTGTGAAAATGATAATCGCATGAAAATTATCATTTTCACTACAAACTAACATCGGATTTATCTATATTTTTCCAGAGTAAATAAATCTTCTTCTTACATTCTTATATACGATCCAAAATCCAAATCATTTTCTATTCATCATGTAATGTTTTTTTTCCTCAATAAGTCTCATGTGAAATGGTTTCATGAATCTATATTCGTGAGACTGGTCGATTAAGTTAATATTTATTCATCGATTAAGTTAATATTTAGTTGATTAATAATATATGAAAATAACATAAACAAAGCAACTGAAAAAAAATATCACTAGATCTTCATGGAAAGTAACACTTGGCTATTCTTTCACTTTAGATGAAACAGTGGAAGTCGATCGACTTCTCTTTCACAAGGCATTAAATATCCCCCCCAAAAAAAAAAGTAAAGAAGAAAGTGACTCATGCACTTAGTGAAAATGACGTCACCATCTCCACTCCAACTGAAAATCCCATTTCCAAGTATTCCATGAAAAACATGAAGTGGCTAACGTTAGGCAGTCTTCTCACTTGTCAGTAATATAATGGCCAACCCACTCTTGGTGATGTCCCAACACTATCTGTTTGGTTTCCAAGCATTAACTTTCACCACATATGCTAGATATACATACATACATATACATACATAATGACGGACTTAGTCGTCCGTGTGGATTTTGACCTAATTGTAACACGATTAGAAGTTGATACCTATCTGATTTGTTATTTGATATAGTTGAGTCTCGAACTTATGGACAACCTTAGACACACCAAAAACATCAAACATTGAATTTCTCAATATCTCTCATATTCTTGACAAATGAGTTCTTGTGTTGTGGAATTATAATGAGTGTTTTAGTAATACTCACAAGTATGTTTCGTTCGAGATCGAGATATCATTGGAATATCAATCAGGGTTCGGTCACATAAGATTTATTCGTGATTATATATAAAGTTTTAATTTTCTTTAAAAAAAATAGAAGTGACCGGTTTACTCAACTTCATGCACTTTTTTTTTCTTTTTTCTTTGTTGAAGTGACCTCATATTTATTGACAAACATTAATTTTATTCTCCATGATACCTAAGATATGATTGGTGAAAAAATTTTGTGGGTTTTGAACATGGAATCTGTCAAATAAATGTACATATATAAGTTGTAGGATATAATTCATCGAGAGTGATATCTAACAATTTTGAAAATCTGGATTCATCAGTTCTTCAGACGATTACAGATATGAATTGGTTGCTCTAACATAGGCCATCATGTAGATTTTCTTGCATGACAATGTTGTAATTCGAGGTCGAAGATTGAGAATTTCCTTGGTTGCTTATGTCTAGGTTCTCATTTTGTTGAAAATTCTCACCATGAGCTTCTCTCGGGCATTCTTGAAACGTTTCCTCCAATGTCGCAATCTTTTCTTCTAGAGGGCCAAGTTCTAGAGTGGTCTGCTGCTCAAGCAGCTCAACCATGCGATGACACCCTGAAAAACAAACTTTCTCAGTTTCAATCCAAATTCGAATCGGAAACTTCCATGCCCTTGTGGCTCTTGTTAAGCATATCCATCCTAAATGGAGTCCTGATGCAATTAATTGATCTTCCCTCATCACAACAGGAAAAGGAAATAGAATTAAAGCAAGAATCACTACTTTGATTGTTATGTAGAGGCCATATGATGATTTAATGGTCAAATTGTCATATACTTGTTTATCTTGTGCATTTTCTTACACGAAAAGATCAGTGATTTAGGCCTTTTAGACTGAGTTTTTTGTATGAAATATATCAAATATGTTTTTTTTTCTAGTTCTTTCTTTACTAATTCTTGAATGAACTTATGTGATTTTTGCCATTTTTCTGCGCATGTATATAGCCTTGTCAACTGACGAATATGGCCAGCCAGCGGTTGCAGAAGGATCTCCATACAAACAAGCTGGCCCCTTCGATTAGGGTGGTGGTCTTATCGATCCTATTGATCATCCCGGTCTAATATATGACACAGACATGGATGATCACACTCGGTTCCTATGTGCCATGGGCTATAATATAATGCCTCATCAATCACCTTACTCACCAGAACAAAAACTGATTACCCGAAAACGACGAACTTCCTGACAGACTTTAATCTGCCTTCTATCACCATTCCTGAGTTGAAAAGGGGTGTCACTGAATCCAGAACCATGGCGAATGTCTGCCGGTCTTCAGTTTACTTTGCTAGGATTAAGGCTAGCTCCTCCTGGTATACATGTTAAAGTGGAACCCGGGATTCTTGCTTTTAGTTCAACAAAGAAGAAGATAAAGTTTAAGGTGACATTTTGGTGTAATTTGAGAGTTCCGGGAGCCGACTCGTTTGGAAGTTTGGTTTGGGATGATGGATCCGATCATGTTAGGATTCCCTTCATTGTTTCTATCTGTTCTTGAAGAATGTTAATTTATGTTATTTTGCCAACTCAAATATATGTCCAATAAAATTCTATTGAAAATATATCAATTTTTTTCCCAAAATGCTCATTTATATAAATCAAACTCTTTAGTGAATACTTCTTAGTTATAAAAATAGATGACGTAGGAGTTGTTAATAT
Source organism: Primulina eburnea (assembly GCF_022965805.1). Classification (NCBI taxonomy): domain Eukaryota; kingdom Viridiplantae; phylum Streptophyta; class Magnoliopsida; order Lamiales; family Gesneriaceae; genus Primulina; species Primulina eburnea. Next base: position 3,237,796 of record NC_133115.1, on the reverse strand, counting down.
CCGAATAACCATAAATAAATTTGTGTCTATTTATTTATTACATTTAATTATTCCTACTGTTTTTAAAATATATTGTTGAAGTATTTTATGTGTCAAATACCCAAAATATTGCATATTAAATTTTGATAAAATACTTCAACCAAAAACGTTTTTACACATTCAACTTCCAATCTTTTAAATAATTTTCAAAATGTTTAATCGATTTTTGCGATAGATTATTTTGAGCATCTCCCGTTTGGTTTGAAAATCAAAATCGATTTAATTTTTCGATATTCAATATTTCAAGAACCGAACTATTATAGCTCAACGATTATCTTCCGATCGATCCTATCAAAATTATTTTTATTAAGAAACATACAAATTCCAGTCCAAAATAAGACCTGGGCTACAACTCCTTGAATCAGTGAGGGGATAGGTAAAAAAAAATTCACAAGATTTGAGGTATATTAATTATAGTTTTGAAGTGTGAATAATACATTATTCTTATTTTTAAGTTTCTTTAAATTTACAAACGATTAAGTTTATTCTATCGACACCAAATAAACAAACAAATCCAATGATTAATATTATATATTGTATATCTCAAGCGCAAATTAATGCTCAAATCTCTGAAAATATCTACTTAATAAATTAAAACTTTAACAAATAATTTTATAAATTATTTTTGAATTATTGGCTTTCAGATTAAATCATTTCATCAATAAAAAAATTTATTTTTGAATATTTCTTCCAAGCACACCCTTTGTTTTTTTGCTATCAATCAAAAATAATTTAAAAATAAAATAAAATTCCCGTACGTTATTATCTTCCAAAAAAAGAAGAAGAAGAAGATCCATTATTGCAATCAATCATACGTTTTGCTATTTAAATTAGACCTCCAAATTATCGCATCCGTACAAGCACAAGACCACATTCATTGTACAGTTTTTAAAATTTTACTTCCATTTTCTATATTTTTCCATATACATTACATAATTAAATCCAATAAATAATATATATATATATATATATATATATATATATATATATATATATATATATTCGGGTGATGTAATTTTTATTATGAAATTATTGAATAATTTTAAATAATAATATAAATATATATATATACATATTGTTCGTTTTCATGTTAATTTTTCGGTTTATTCTAAGGCTCCACTTTCTTTTTATCGAATCTTTGGATGGTTAATGTAATTCGTATGATTTATGAAATTCATTTTAATTTTTCTTTTATGAAAGTAACTTACGTAATTAGAGTAGGTTTTTTGTAAGACGATTTTACGTATCTTATAAGAGTTTTTGCGACGTATTTAATGAATATGTCTATATTAATAGAAGAACATAGAGAATAATATTATATATAAAATGTTATATTTTTATTTAAGATGGATAGAATGATAATATATATATATATATATATATATATATAAATATAAAGAATAACGTAGAAATAAAGGTTGGTAATTGATAATTAAGACAAGAAACGCGGTTAAGGCAATTGTACGTTTACCAGTCAATCAATCTCGGAGAAACATTCTCAAAACATCTGTCCATTCTAGCCAGCCAATTAAAAATCTCGTGAATACACACTGTGCGAGCGTAACACCACCCCCCCCCCCCCCCCCCCTCCCCACCTTAAATTCACTCACTTATTGTACAATTAAATACCATTTCCCTCTGTTCTTCTTCATATTCCTTCCCTTTTTGTTCGTTTAATTCACTGGAAGAATCTTTTCTTGATTTATAGTTTTGCTTGCTGGTTGATTTTGTTTCTGGGTTTCTAATTTTAGCATGGAGTGCATTGAAGCAAGAGCTTTGAAATCGAGTTTCTTCTCTCAAATGGGTGTGAAGACCACCAGTTCCCTGCAGGTCGATGATGTGTGGGGTTTGGCTGCTATCAGCAGCGTTGCGTCCGATGATTTCCCCGTTGAAGACCTCCTTAACCTTGATTTCTCCGAGAAAGAGCTGCAGGAGGGATGTTTTTTAATGCGAGATGATGAGGAAAAAACCTCGCAGGAGACGAATTCGAATGATTTTTCCTCCATTTTTTCTGGTGCTGACGAATTTGATAGCTTCTCCGCTGGAGAAATCTCTGTTCCGGTAATCATTCAAGCTTCCCCATGCACCTATATATATATATATATTATATATATATTGAAGGGAAAAAAAGATTTTTTTTTTAAAATCTTATGTTTGTTGCAGGTTGAGGATTTGGAGAACCTGGAGTGGTTGTCGCAATTTGTGGATGATTCCGCAACTGGGCTCTCACTGATATGTCCCGACGAGAGTTTCATGGCGAAAACCGGCGCAGCCAGCGCGGCAAACCGGGTGGAGAAGCTGAGCAAACCGGTTCAGAAAACCAGGAACCCGTGTTTTCCCGACGAAGGTGTCTAGAAAGCCGAGGAGCAAACGGTCCAAGGAAAACGGGCGGCCCTGGTCCTTGGCCTCGCCGGCGCTTAGCTCCGACGAGTCTTCTTCGGTATCGTCCTGCTCTTCCGGTTCAACAACCGTGTCTCCTTTTGTATTCACGAACCCGGTTCAGGACATGGAATTGTTGTCCTCCGTGGAAAAACCTCCGGTGAAGAAGAAGATGAAACAGGAAACTGCCGGGGGTTTTGTTTCCGGCCGGCGGTGTACACACTGCCTGGTGCAGAAGACCCCTCAGTGGCGAGCCGGACCGTTGGGCCCGAAAACGCTGTGCAATGCTTGTGGTGTCCGGTTCAAGTCTGGCAGGCTTTTTCCAGAGTACAGGCCCGCTTGTAGCCCGACTTTCTCGCAGGAAATTCACTCCAACAGTCACCGGAAAGTTTTGGAAATGCGGCGGAAAAGGGACGTGCTTGCGGCGGTGGAACTTGAGTTGACAGGGACTGTTTGACTTGGCAAATTTTGTTCTAATTTTGAACCGGTTTCGGGTAAACCGGCGGTGGTCCAAACGCGCAATTTTGGTGGTGGAAAGAAGGTAGGCTTAGGATTGAATTATTTAGGGGGGATTTATGATTTTAGGTTTTTATTTAATTTTAGATATATATATTTTTTTGCATTTATTTGCAGTTTTAAATATAATTAAATAATTAACGTTTAAAAAAGGTAATAATTAATTAATTATTTACTATTAAAAACTCACAAGGGGAGGAAGATTAGGGTTAGCTTGTAATTTTTTAATTTGAATAACAAATTTACTTTCTTAAAATTTAAAATTTAATCGTTATGGATAACAAATATTTTCTTACACTATTTTTCATTTCAGAACAAAAAAAATAAAATAAAATTGAATTTAAATTACTATAAAATATAAGAGTTGACAATTTTTTCATTCACAATTAACTCATACACATTAAGTATGTCATTTAAGTAGAGAGAAAAAAATATACTTCTTGTTTTATTCAAGAGGAAGTCTTCGCATATCTATATTGTTAAATGAGTCGATCCAATAAATATTAATATTTTAGCATAAAGAAGTAATATTTTCATAGAACAGATTGGCTCGGATATAAGATTTATCCTATAAAATTGAAATATGAAACAATCTCATTGATTATTATTTAATAAAAATTATCTTAAAATATACTTTGGCAGATTATTAATCCACATATATAATTATTGCTCCAACATCATCACTTCCTCACTTTTAAAAAAAACATAATCATTTTCTCAATTATTTATAAAATATCAGCATAATTTTCTATAATTATCTATATTTCTAATTTACAAAATAGAAAATAAAGAATATAAATTTTAATTGTAATCAATAATTAATTTTTGACAAATTTATTAGATCGTAAAATCTACGCCGCTAATGGTGGTATATTGACTATTTTATTTTATTTTATTTTTTTCTTTCACTTTGAAAAATCCTTTGTTGAAGATTAACACAAAGGACACTTGGCCCATCTTGCCATTAGCTGGTGGATTGGAGCCCACTATTGTTGAGATTTGAATTGAGTGGTCTTCTCCACTTGTAAAATTTCCATGTTAAATCTAAAATATCAAAACATATGTCTATGCAATTTTATCTGTTTATTCTGACTTGAACATCGGAGAAGTTCGGCGAAGTTCGTCAACTTTCCAACACCTCACGTAGGTCCATGGTATTTTAAAATATAACGACGATATTTTTTATTATATTTCGATTCGATACATTTTAACTCTTTTTCAGTGGGTGATGACTCGGAACAACTAACCATTTCTCCCATGGAATGGAATGACATTTCAAGATTCAATAATTTAAGAATGGGATGCAGTGAATACTTTAGAATAATGGTCACTCTTATGTATTTGAAATATACATCAATAAAAATAAATTGTTGGCATTTAAGATATAGGGTAGGGTAGGGTAGGGTGGGCTGGGGGGGGTTCAACTGTTTGTGGCAAATTGAATTAACTAGATGCAAGTGTCCCTGCTACTCAAATTAAAAATTAGATCAATTATTGGTGGTACGTAAAGTTGAAATGAGGTGTGGCATGTGGGAGTGGATGGGAATAGTTGAATAGGTGAAAATCGATATATAATTTTGTTACGATGTTCATTAATCGTGTTTGTTTATATGTTTATAGGTGATGTTATACTCATTTATTTGATATACAATTTCGATATATTTTATCACATCCGATAGGTGAATGCACATAAATAGAGTAGGTATCTTGTCGAGACCGAATCTTTATCTATGAGGCGGGTTAAAAGATGACAGAAAGAGATTAGTTATGTTGTGTGTATTTTTGGTGTTAAAAAAAGATTAAAAAAAAGTGAGTTCTATATATGCATCATATCATGAAGACAATACTCACATGGGTAGGATGAAATAAACCACCTTCGGAGAAACTAAAGTAAATCTTTTCATGTGAGGAGCAAATTGTTCGTGGAATTTGCAAATTGCTCTATCATGTCAAAACGGATTGGAAAAATCTCAACCCACCATGAATGGCAGGTAACTGACGGACCAACTCAACCGACCCCAACCTGCCCTACTAAATCATAACCCAAATGAGCTAACCCGTTTTGACCCGCCTTCAAATGAGTTACTAAAATCTTAACTCAACCCACTGTCTTAAAAAGCGAGTTGAGTTGGTCCAACAGGTCCAACCCAAATCAATATATCATATCTCAATAGTCACATTACACATATTTTGAGAAGTAATACTTTTGCAGACAAGATGGTATGTGAAACTCGTCACATAGAACTCCTGAGGCTTTAATGTACCTAAGTAGATCTTAAGTTGTGTCAAACCAGACAGGACTTATTTAACTAGCTGGAGATGTAAAAGAAGAGAGAATATGTTTGCAAGGAACGAGAGAAAATAATTATTGGTTTTATTTTATGAAAATGAAAAGGGGGCCTTACGTTTAGCAAAATGACATGCACTGTCATAATTTCTTTCCGTGGAACTATCATGTTACTGTAATCCACATTTCCACTTGCCCACATGCAAGCTCGATTAGTCGAACGCAATTTCTGATGGTAAAAAGTATGTGCTCCATGCAAGCAAAGTGATTTCGAGAGCATGCAAGGAAAAAAACCTGACAAGTTCAGTGGAGCATGATTGCATGTAAAAAAAACAGTCATGAATTGCAAAATGTTTCCAGTTACAAAAGGCCTACGGTGGCTATGGCAAAGATAAATTATAATAAATAAACTATACAAAAATCATAACAAGTACCATAGGCTTTGGATGCTTAAGTCAGACGTGAAGATAATCGCAATGGGCTCCCTTCCTACATCGCCCATACGCGTTGTATGGACACAAGACATCTCGCTTGTTAAAGTGTTGATTACCTCCCCGTCCTCCACCAAACGTTGGCTGCCTGTTCCAAGGCCTACTACCACCACCAAAAACAGAATCTCGACCCTGACCATTCATTTGGCCTGAAAACTGCCCTTCATTGTGATTTTGTTCGCCACCCCATGCACCATGGTTCCCTTGTGGCACACCCCATCCTTGGTTTGAAGTTCCTTGAGCTGAAACTTCCACAGGAGGCCGAGATCCAGATGGGCCCCACCTGTTCCCAGAAACGGGCCTTTCAACCGGTGGACCACCCCAACCTTGGGTTGGAGTCCAACCCGAATTTACATTTCCGGGCATGGGACCCTGAGTGTTAGCTCCTGCATTTGTGGTGGGAGCAACCCAACTGGAATTTGCATTCCCTCTGGGTGGCGCTTGCACAGGATGTCCCCTGTTTGTGTTTGTATTTCCGGCTGAAGGATTCCCCAATCCCATGTTCGGGTTGGCCTGCTGCATGCCCCAGCCAGTGTTAAGTATTTCAGGTCTCACCCCCGAGGGAGCATTGTTCTCTGCCGGCGCAATTCCCCAACTTGCATTTGGTGTAGCATGAGGGTATATATTTGGTTGACTACCCTGATTAGGTCTCCAAAATTCAGATTGAGGCCCAGCGGTAGTGTTTTGGTTAACTAAACTCGGAGTAGAATTCTGAACTGGTGCAGTCCAACCATATTCGTGGGGCTGCCCAGACTGTGCAGTGCTACTCCAACCCTGAGTTTCAGCTAGAGGACTCTGACTAGAAACCTGCTGAACTGACTGGACCATGATGGGAGGATGTAGATTCATCTGTACAGCATGTGGTTCACTTGAAATGGTTGGCTGAAGATGCAGAGAATCTGCTGAGTCCACCAGTATTCCTTGTTGAGGCATAGGCAGGGTTGGGTTAAAATTAGAGCTACACTTAACAGCGGAATGATGCTCCATATCTCGTAAAATTGCAGTAGGAGATGTAACTACTCCCTTGACACCAGGGGATTGAATTGCTCCAGAGGGAAGATCACCTTCTCCTTCGGTCCAACTTGCATTACCCAGTGCAGACCTAGGAATTGGAATGTTTGTAACAGCATTCCCAGTCCGTTTTTCAGTAGAAAATTTAGCAATAGATCTGGAATTTTGATCGACAGTGGGCATCACCTGGCCATGGTTTAAGGAAGTTGTGTGGAGGGTGTCAATTGGGGGAATCGTATGGTCAACAGCTGGCAACTCTGCTTGAAATTTACCAGCCAATGCATTAGATATAAGTATCGAGTGATCTTGCTCCTCTGTGGTTCTCCAGATCCTTAAATCAGATGGGAAGTAACCAGCGTTGTTCCATTTTCGCAATCGTGCCATAGAAAAAGGTCCTTGAACTTTTCCTGAAGGATCCTGATAATGCCAAATCTTTTTTCTGTCGTTAACCTTGATATTGATTTCTGCTACCCCAGCTGGGAGAGATGCTTGAGATGTTAATGATGAAACACCAGAAAGCGAATCAGCTTCAGACGCACCATTCATCGTCCTATCAGCAGACACGGAATTAGCAGAACTGACCTTCTCTAAATTGTTGGATTTCTGTGGCTCTCGGTCAGTTTCTGAATTAATACAATTTTCATTTACCATCTCACCAACACAGGTAGCATTGGCAGAAAAATCATTACCAGACACGCTTCTACTCAATTCAGCAGACATGGAATTAGCAGAACTGAGCTTCTCTAAATGGTTAGATTTCAGTGGCTCTCTGTCAGTTTCTAAATTACGACAATTTTCATTTACCATCTCACCGCCACAGGGAGCATTGGCAGAAAAATCATTGCCAGACACGCTTCTACTCAATTCAGCAGACATGGGATTAGCAGAACCGAGCTTCTCTAAATTGTCAGATTTCTGATGACAATTTTCATTTACCATCTCACAACCACAGGGAGCATTGGCAGAAAAATCATTACCACACACGCTTCTTCTCAATTCAGAAGACATGGGATTAGCAGAACTGAGCTTCTCTAAATTGTTGGCTTTATGTGGCTCTCGGTCAGTTTCTGAATTACGACAATTTTCATTTACCATCTCACCACCACAGGGAGCATTGGCAGAAAAATCATTACCAGACACACTTCTACTCAATTCCAATTTTTTGGGGGCAATTTTTACTGGCGAACCCCAAGAATCATTTACAGGATCATCGCCTTCAGGAGAGATCAGGTCTTTCACTCTCCTGCCAACAGAAGAACCTCTAGATCTCCAGAAATCATCTGTACAAAACAAATAATTGTACGCGTATTAGACCACGGATATATTATATACTATAGACATCACCATGTATACAAAATGATAATGAAGAAAACCTTGTCTACTATCTTCAATTTCATGATTGCTGTCGTCAGATTCATAACTCGGATCCATCTTTGGATCAGAATGTATTTCTGGAATTTCCTTGAGTCTGCGGTCACGGTCTTCAGGGGTCTTCAAAATCTGTAACTTCTCCACACACTCTTTGAGCGTGAAAGTTGGTCAAGGATAGCATCTCATTTACACAAGTGACATAGGTAGTTATGAAATCCACATGCTTAGGACTAAATGATCAAACCACATATATAACCACAAATACTGGGATAGAATGATTCTTTTAAAATGATTTCATGAATCAGAGAACATATGCCTCACATTTTGATGAACTTTAATGTTGTATATATTGATCAATTCAGCAGAAAAAATAGTAACATTTAGTACAAGTGTACAATAAATTTCAGACGTAACAAAAGGCAAGAATAAAGAAAGACCAATCTATTATACAGATGGGGTACACAAAAATTGCACGGTGTGATCAGATACACTTTATTCGTTAAGTGATTCACAATGTGGACATATTTGTTGCATATGTCAATTCAACCACAACTCCACAAGAAATTTTTAACAATTCTGCAGGCCAGTGATTTCAAAAATTGCATGGTGTGATCAGATACACTTTATACGTTAAGTGATTCACAATGTGGAAATATTTGTTGCATATGTCAATTCAACCACATTTCCACAAGAAATATTTTAACAATTCTGCAGGCCAGTGATTTAACACTACAGTCTACATGTAACAAAAAATTAGCAAAAAATATAGTTGATCAAATCAAAAAAAAAGAAAAAACAGGATATTCCTTTTGATGTCCTAAATCACTTGCTCGATCACGAAGATGACTAAGCCGCACAATCTCTGATTCGAGCCACTGCATGTAACAAGTGGAAAGGACAAAGAAAACTCCAATGAATCAAAATAAAAATGAGTCTGTTAGCCACATTTTTTAACAGTTGTCAGTCGCATTGGTTAAGCCTTGAGAAAAACAAAATCTTACGCATAAAACATCTACAAAGTTTCAAAATATGGCCGACATGATGGAATAGCAGCACTGAGCAGCCTCATTCATGGTAGAGGGGTCAAAACTCAAAACTGTGCTCTTTCTCTCCAATTTTGCTAACTATATATTCGTTTGACTACTCATAGGCAAGTTATCCACATCTTAAGTTGAATATAGCATATAATCTTAGGCGATACATATTACAAAGTTCTGGTGGTGTCTGGAAACTATATAATGGTAAATGTTCTCTAAAATAAATTAGATTCACTTCCAACAAACCACACTCCTTAGAGCATGGAAATGCCCACATGATATCAAGTAACTAGCAAAGATCAATCGTAGGTCACCCGCACCATTATTCATTCCAAAAAGAAGCTTAAAATAACACATAACATTCATTCAAGCTTTAATAAGTGGAATATACTTTTAATGATTGCAGTGAACAATAAACATACATCATTAACTTTAACCGCCTGGATTTCCATTGTCTTGTCAAGAATCTCACCCTACAAAAAGACATTTCTTTATTTAAAACAATGTCCTTTTGCTAGCCTAAAATTGCAAAAGATAAAAAACAAAAGCCAGATGTAGGTGTATAATTACCACAGTCAGCCGACTGATAAGTCCACACTTGATACTCTGACGTAGACGCTTGCATTCCTCCTGAAAAAGTAGGATAAAAATATAATGAATACTGGTTCTAAAAACTGCATTAATTTCAGGCATTTTGAAACATACGTGTAATCTTCCAATGTGTCTTAATTTAATATAAAGCCTAATAATATCTAGCAGTTAGGCACTGCATATAAGATGCGCATTCCAATGTATCGACCAAGAATTTTGTTAAATCTTGAAGTGTGTAGACCCAAAAAGCAATATTGACATCGAAAGCAAGCCATTCAAGAAAAACAAAGCTAACTTTGTCTCCTAAGCCATATAAGATGCCTGGCATCCAGCTGATGTAGGAAATTTCCTGTAAAAGAAAGACACTACCCAATCACCTCAGTGAACTCTTGATTTGAGATTGTATCAACAGATATGACTTCAATCTTGTCTAGGTTTAATATCTCAACCAGAGTGTCAGTAGTCCTTTTGCCAATTTTATATGGCTCCTCTGCCTTGCTCGTGCCTGCATACAAATACCAAGAAAAACAAATTTTTATTTCTTTATTTTATTTCGTTCATTAAGTGGTTCAGTGGAGGAAGGGCGGGAAGGTCTCCAGGGGTGATCATGACAAAACAGAAGGAAAAAGCTCATTGAGTGAGATTGGTTATACAATTTAAAAAAGATCTTATTTCAATTACCGAAAGAAACTTCTTACCAACAACTTGCACCAGTCTATACATGTCCTGCTTTTGAATACTACCAGAAATTCGTATTCTCACAAACACCCCTATTACTTTATCATGAAAAGTTTGATCATCTTCAAGGAGATCTTCCATCAACTTTCTATGCAGGTATATCAAGCTAATGTTGTGAATGTCAATTGCTGCATAATCATTGAGATTAGACTGAGGCCCCCAAATGCCTTTTTTGCGTATTTTTCTTCTCCCATCTTTCCCACCCTTGGTCAGGTGGTCAGCATTGCCATCAGCATCTAGCTGGTTATTTTCAATGTAAATAGCACTTTCTTGAACATCTTCATTTTGCTCATCTCTGATAAGAAAATGAGAGTCAAGAAGTTTTAACATTTCAAAATGCCCAACTCGAGGTTTCCCAAATATTATTTCAAGTCTTGCATCACATACAATTTGACTCTTCCGACGTGGATCACGAAGTTTGTTTCTTTTAATATACTCAAGCAAAAGATCTTGCACATCAAACTGAGAGAGTTTAGATATGTCACCATTTTTCATGTGAGAAACAAATTCAAGTAGCTCCTTGGAAGCCCACTCAGAGCTTCCAGCTGATGAAAGAACTTTGTCTCCAGTAACATCACCTGCACTCACCAATTCCTTCTCTTTGGTGAGCGACTTTGGTTTCTTCTCCAACTTTCTTCTTTTAGCTTTGATTGCATTTAAGTTCTCAATAGAAATGTCTGAACCAGACCCTTCGTCATTCTCGTCAGCTTGTGCTTCAGATGATCCTTGTTTACTTAGACTAGAAAACGCGTTTGATCCTTTCCACGGATTTTTAGCCTCTGCCACTTCTACTGATGAAAGTGACAGCTTAGATTTTAATTGGATATAGTAATGCTTGAAAAGATACTCCCATCCACCCCTGTCGTCGAAATCTATTTGGTTTTGAATCTGTCAAGAAGGGTCATAGCAACGCGATAAGAATATAATCCAACAACATATTACAAAGTTCAAAGCAAGCCATTACCATCACATGACTAACTTTTTAAAATCAGAAGAAGAAAATCTTCCAGATACCAAATTGGCATCACATGTAACACTCACACATTCACAATTGATTGAGTAGAAAGAGAAAAATATTATTCACACACTCGTAAGTGTAACCCATCTCATACTTGCATGTATGACTATGATATAAAATTACCAAATGCTTCTAGCCAAACGAGCAGGAAAAAAATATAACTGAAAGCTAAGTAACTTCAGAAATCTTACAAAGTAAAATTCAAAGCCAAAAGGAAAAAAAACACGTGTCAAATAAATGTGCAGTTTGTCCAGAACTTGCAATTCAATCCACACTTAGAATTTGTATAATTTGATAAACCTTTAACAGAACTTTGAATGGTATAGATAGGCTGCAAATAAATACCAAAAATGAACGACCAATGGTTTAGAAAATTTGTGACTTATAAAGGCTAATATGTCGATCGTGAGTCAATGCATCATTGAAATAAAACCATGAGAAGAAATAGAAAGGGTGAAGAGAGAACAAAGAAGCACATACGTCCGTCTTTCCCTGTTCATGATTTTCAATTAGCATCACAGTTCTCTTGCAGATCTCACAAAAGCCTTTATTTCCTCGAACACATGAGATAATCACATCTTTACTGCATCTCTTGCACAAGGAGAATGTACATGTGTAACACATAAAAACAGCATTCTTCTCACAAATGCTACACATATGCCAACCTTGGAACAAGTAAAAAAAATAAAGCAGTTATATAAGAGGGGGAAATAATATTAGACATAATTGACGTTAGAACCAGCTAAGGAACAGTATTAACTGTAGCGTCATCGCACCTTCTAACGTACTTAATTTACTTGTTCACCTGATTAGCATTTGGTTTTTGTGAAACTCATGTTTTTTAACGTATTTAATTTACGCAGTAAATTTCCTTATTGTTTAGATCAAATGCAGATGTATTAGAAATATTTGATGCTGGCATAAAACTTAGATTTAAATCTTTAATGCATGATCTACTAATTGTTCATGTATTCAAGCCACAATTCTCAAATAGTTAACACCATATATCTCCACTCTCATGGCCGCTCTTAACCACCATGTTAAACACCATCCAGCTAGTAGTGTGAAAATAACACCACCACTACCACCACTAACGATCCAAGTAAATAAAACAGAGTTTGAGTTATTATTTGCATATCGTGAATATGCTGTGTGTCCCGGTTGTATGGGTGATTGCAAATTTGACATGGGATGCACACAAAAGAAATGTAGAGAGAGATTTCACTTGTGTGGATCTAAAAAGAAAGACAAATGAAAGAACTATAAATATTACTCTTTCAGGGTACAAGGATTGGTGTCTGTTGAGAAAAAAAGAAAAACCATCAGCATTATAACTCTTAGTCAAATTTAACATATGATAGTCCGGATCAAAATTGAACTTCTCGTATTTATTCAATCTGTGTAGTGAAACATCTAAAGCCAAGAATCCGCTTCAATATTATATCTCCATTTCATCTGGAATTCATCGCCAATTCCCATTATGTAAACTAAAAAAATTGGTTATTAGACGTATGTCCATTCAGAGCAGCTGAGAACAGGTTAAAATGGAAAAATTAACAGCCCATGCTTACATGGAAACTCGTTATTTGTGAGAATCAAAATCAAAATCAAAATCATAATCATTTACATCAATAACATCATTAATGTGGATTTAACAGCATGGCTGATTACGCAATAATCAGGTGAAATGGTCTAAAGCATCCATCAACAGGTACAGTAACTTATGAATGTGTTTTGTATCGATATGAAGAAATTCATACCACAGTTCCACCGACCCTTAGCCCTGAAAAATGCCTCGTCTCGATTAACACAGGATGGATGATAGGCCTTTGGGCAACCTCTGGGAATTAAAGGAAGAAACTTCATCGGTTAGCAGCATGAAAACATATGAAACCGAGCATATTCTGAAAATAAAGAACACACACTATCTTGTTCCTAGTTAAGTTTGAAAAGATCACATCCCAACTCTCAGAAACTTACCTACGGCCACATAGCACCAGCTCCCCGCTATCAAAGCAAATGAAGCAAACATCCTCCCCTACCTTCTTCCTAGACGAAGCTTTTGTTGCGACCTTAGAAATTGATGAACTCCTTAAAAACTTCCCTCTCTTCCGCTTCCCTTCAGATGCTATCCTTGATTCAGCCACTTCTGTTTCAGTCTCTATTTCAGTTGCCTCCTCGTCCATGATTTTTTCATCTTCCTTATCTTGTACAGCAGCAGGTGAATCATCCATTTCCTGATCAGGATCAGTCACAACTGTTATTGTGTTATCGCTACGAATTTTATCAGTCACCGCCAAGCTTGTTGTCCAAGTTTCCACTTCAGCACCCTCCAATTGAGCCTCCATGGACACGTCGTTCCAGAACACATCTGATTCCACTCTCTCATCTATTTCCATTCCATTATTTCCTGAAGGAAACTCCTCAACCGCAACAGCCACGTCCCTGTTTTCTGCAGCAATGACAGACTCAACTAGCTTGAAATCCTTTACACTATCCACACAAATGCAATTTTCCTCCACCATCTTCGTTTCAGACATTAATTTTTCCTCAGCAGATACTTCTTCATTACCCGCAAGCTTATCTGTCAGATCAGCACCAATGGATTCAAGAACCTGCTCATCTTCACGGAAATTAACCAAACTCGTGCCCACTTCAGTTATTAGCTCCAACTCTACATTAACATCAGTGATGGATCTCTCCTTAGTTATAAAGAGGTCGACTTTTTCCTCTTTAACGCCAGAGGATTTCTCAGCTATCCCAGCTTCTAAATAGTTTTCAATAAAGTCAACCTTATCCTCGCGATCCTCGCCACCCACCACCACCACCTCTAAATCATTTTCGAAATCCCCACACTGAGCAAAATCAACCTGAGCTCCCACTTCCTCAACCTTCTCTTCCTCGCTGATCACACTCTCCATCACCAACTCGGCTCTATTATTAAGAAACTCCATTCCCTCACTAGCTTCCAGAAATTCATCACCTCTAACGTATTCGGGCGACCCAGAAAATGCCGGTGCTTCATCTTCGTCAGCGACCACCGCCTCGACCTCGGAATTAGCTATGGTCATAAATTCTTCCTCTGTTGCCATTCCAAGATTTGGTTCCACCGAAATTTCATCCTCTCTTGCATCAACTTTCGGCTCAGAAAACAACACCGAATTCCCTGCATCAGACACCGCCGATGCCACCTTGGAATCATCCAATAGCCCAGATCCTTCATCGAGTTTTCTTTTCAGTTGAGGGTCCTCAACATCAGAAATCATCACTTCTCCGCCACCTTCCTCCGTCAACTCTTCCACCGGCACAACCGACATCACCACCCGGGACTCTGCAGCGACATTATCCTCCAAACCAGCCTTTCCTCCAACTTCATCAGCCACCGCCTCTGACGAGAACATCTCATTCCATTCACCCGATTCCAGTAGAAACTCGCATTCCTCAGCCATATTTGCATCACCGGTTTCTAAAGTTTCCCTTTCCAAATCCGATTCAGGAGTTTTTTGCAAGTTCGAAAAAGCGTCCTCATCGTCCTCCATGGGAATCCAGCCCTCTCTTTCCCTCACAGAACCCTATGCGAGAAATCTTTGATGGGGTTTCTGGAGACACTGTAGAACAAGGAATCTATCGTCATATTAAACATTGAGAAGCTTACTTTGTTTTTTATGCGAAACGGGCTTCCAACTGGTTGGCCCAATATAAACGGGCCTACAAATTAGGGTAGATATTTTCATTGGCCCAACTTGTGTTGATTAAAATCTCAAATCAGAAGTCCCGAGTGTATATTTTTTTTACTTCTTTTTGTTTAAAATTACAAGTTTACATTTATATCTTTACAATATTTATCATATTACATTTGTATTAATACGAATTTTGCCATTTTTTATATTTATATTTTTATTTTTATTAATCTTATATATTTTTTCAAGCATTCATGTTATAAAAATTAAATTAATTTTGATAAAATATTCATGATTTAATAATAATAATTATATAAACACATTATTGATGGTGTGAGTATCAAATTTTAGATAATTAAAATATATTTATTTTATATAGTTTTTTAATATTTATTTTATATAGTTTAAGGATATGATTGTCATTTAACTAAAACTTAAGTTTGAATAATCATTCTCCAAACACTCAAACTTTATTTTATATTGACTTTAGACTTCTATTTCTGAACTCTCTCTACTTTAACTTCTTACCAATTTGAAAATAATATGTAGAATAATCATTTTAAAATAAGCAAAAACTCTCCAAACCACTCCGCAAAATAATATTAATAAATTTGTCCAATTAGGTTATAAATATAATTATTTCATGAAGATGCGGCCATAAATATTTAATTTATAATCAAATCAACAAGAATTCTCACGGGAGTGATCATAAACTTATAATAGATAATCGCTCCTCTCAAATAAAATTTATATTTTGTATTTGTTATTTAATTATACCCGACATCGCTTCACTTACCAATTGATGATTTTGAATAGCTTTATCAAGATCTAAGCAAATTGCGCCAGGCTCCTAGTTCTGCAAATTGTGCTTTTCAATTTTTGATACCCATGAGAACCCGGTCATGGATGACCTGATACATGAATTGGATAGCCCAAATCATAGTCAATATGCATAGTATTTTCCTCAGCAGCCGGGCATGGAGGTGTTCGGGACATTCTCTTCCCGGGCAATCAAGAGTCTGGGCTCTCATGCAAGTTCTCGAGAACTCACCACACTCGAGTGTATTGATATGTGCAATCTTATATGTCAGAACAACATGTTTTTGACGTGTTATATAAGTCATCAGAAAGTATGTGCAGCCGACTTGCCATACTTAGCTGGTAGGCATGGAAAACAAGGTACCTATCACATTTCCTCCTATAAATAACATGTACATTTCTCATTTACAGATTCTAAAAAAGTTGAACTCAAGCACTCACATATATCGCTTGTATTCTTCGTCTTCAACCTGATGACTTAAGCATCGGAGTGGACACGTCGGACATCCTTCTGGCGCCCATTCACGAGTTTTTTTCTTGTTTGCAGGTCTCGACTGAAGCCATTATCCTTACTCATATTCCTTAAACACAAAATTATCTTCATTATCCGGTGGATTGCCCACTTATGTCTTATCCGATTCACCCGGAGATCATCAATTTTAATTTACCAACTACTTGCTTCATGTGTTTAATTTGAGTTGCAGACCCTATTCTGGAAATGAAGATACCCACGTTAATATCAGGTCTTACTCCAACATTGAATAGATCGTCAGACAAAAATATTTGTCTATCAGTAATGGAAATTGCATTAGTAAAAATATATGCCAAAACATCCCATGATTGAATTTCAACTAATGAGTTGAGATAAGATATACCATATGTATATGATATTTTTTGAAATCAAGTAACAAGGTTGTGAAAACAGAAACGTTTTATAACTCACATCAAATAGTGCTAGAATTATTCAAACCTTTTCAGTTTTCAATCACTTGTGCAAATAAAATAAAATAGAAAAAATATGCCATCCACGTGGCGACCAGTGATTGGTCCATTAAGGACGACCTCAAAGAAGACATCTTTTGGCACATACACCCTCTTTACATAGCAGAGTGTGTGTGTGTGTGTGTGTGTGGCAAAGAGAGAGAGTGAAAGTGGGATAAGATTTTAAATAAACGTTCGCCTTAGCTTCTTATAAGAATGAAATAGTGACACAAAAACTTAACCAAAAATACACTCATTCACACACCAAAAAAAAAAAAAAAAATACACATAGCAATGGCCTCTGCATCATTCCTAAAGTCATCTCCAATCTTGGATAAGTCTGAATTTGTTAAGGGCCGCCCTCTTCTCCGGCAGTCGTCGTCCTCGGCGGTTCGGTTGTGCCACACAAGAGTCGCCGCCGCGTCACCTCTCGCAATTCGAGCTTCTTCCTATGCTGATGAGCTTGTCAAGACCGCAGTACGTTTTAAATTTCAAATTTTTTGAACTTTGGGATAAAGCGTGGCTTGGAACAAGGTGTATTTGGAAATGCTAGTGAATGTCGATGAATATGCTATTGTTAACATGTATCAAATAGTTATATTTAATGTAACTTCTTAAGAGAAGAAAAACCAACTATACAATGCAAGTTAGATAAATGAAATATAATCTCAATATCTCAGTGATAATGTTGTTTATGGGTATGGATTTTAACCAATGGGTAATTTGACAATGTCCTAAAACCATGTTGGTGTAGAAAACTATTGCATCACCAGGGCGTGGAATCCTAGCCATGGACGAGTCAAATGCCACATGCGGTAAGCGTTTGGCGTCAATCGGGCTCGAGAACACCGAGGCTAACCGCCAAGCCTACCGCACCCTCCTTGTCTCCGCCCCTGGCCTAGGCCAATACATCTCCGGTGCCATCCTCTTCGAGGAGACTCTATACCAATCCACAGTCGAGGGCAAGAAAATGGTCGACGTTCTTGTCGAGCAGAACATTGTCCCTGGGATCAAAGTCGACAAGGTAACTAATAAAACTCGTGAATCCATGCGAATTAATCGATTCTTGAATATTGATAATAGCTAAAACACGCGAAGCTATGAAGTTTTGATGACTAACAATATTAAGGCATGTAAAATTTTACCTGTTCCTGGTTGGTAGTTTAATTCTAAACAAAAATTAGATCTTATACGATGTAATATATAGTTTATGGATGTTAGTATAAGTGATTCTTGAAAGTTGATGGAAAATGGATTGGAATGAGGCAGGGTTTGGTACCGCTAGCTGGTTCAAATGACGAGTCATGGTGCCAAGGTCTTGATGGCCTTGCTTCTCGCACTGCTGCTTACTATCAGCAGGGCGCTCGTTTTGCCAAATGGTGAGTACTAGTATCATATGAATTAGAATGAATCACTTTTGTGTTTATGATGTAAAACATATCGTTTTTGCTGTTTCTTGAATCAGGCGTACTGTTGTGAGCATTCCCAATGGTCCATCTGCCTTGGCTGTGAAGGAGGCTGCCTGGGGCCTGGCACGTTATGCTGCTATTTCTCAGGTATCATATTGTATGGTTTGGTTCATCTTGAATCAGAGAAGTAATCTCAAATACGTAGTGGATTTTAAAACTAAAATTCATGGAAAGTAGCTTATATCTCACCATGTTTGTTGTGGACGGATCACATGTCTTGTCCTGTGTTAGGCTGCATCTGCAGACTTTTGTCAATACATAAACCGTCAGTGTCTGATCCACCAATCAAAATTACTTACCTCAGTTAGTACCCACTAAATATTTAAGGGTATCTATTACCATCAAACAACAATCATAACAGTGTAAAGAATAATTTAATTAGCATGAAAATCGAGACAAACTCGTCGAAGCTGTTACCAGAAACACAAGCCGGAAAATGGCACTTTGCACATGAGAAGAGCTGCGGCTTTGAGATAATTCTAGAGCTATAATATTTTACATGAAAATTTTGTGATGAAAACCGATGCTTATTTAATTTCGATGGTTGAACTCGTTAGGACTCAGGATTGGTCCCAATAGTGGAGCCAGAAATCTTGCTAGATGGAGAGCATGGAATTGAGAGGACTTTTGAGGTTGCACTTAAAGTTTGGGCAGAGGTGTTTTTCTACTTAGCAGAGAACAATGTTTTGTTTGAGGGAATCCTCCTTAAACCAAGCATGGTGACTCCTGGTGCTGAATGCAAAGTCAAGGCCACACCTGAGAAAGTTGCAGACTACACTCTTAAGCTCCTCCGCAAGAGAATCCCCCCTTCCGTCCCTGGAATCATGGCAAGTATTCAAGCTCATATCAATTATTGTATATGTTTTACATGGTATAATGCATTGATTCCCTTTTCATTTGGTTGTCCTTCAACGCCCCTTCTTTTTTAAAGATTTGAGTTTGGTGTCACTAAAATAGCTAGACATTGTTTAATGACAGACACTCGATTCTACACTGTTGTAAGGGTTTTAACTAGATTGCATCAACTTAAAGATATGGTCTTTGAGAGTATCAAGCTAATGTGTTTTTTTGTCTTGATATCTTGGGCAGTTTTTGTCAGGCGGGCAATCTGAGGTAGAAGCAACCTTGAACTTGAATGCAATGAACCAAGCTCCGAACCCATGGCATGTATCATTCTCTTACGCCAGGGCCCTCCAAAACACATGCCTCAAGACATGGAGAGGACTCCCAGAGAATGTGAAGGCAGCTCAGGATGTTCTGCTCGTGAGAGCCAAGGCTAACTCTTTGGCTCAGCTCGGAAAATACACCGGGGAGGGTGAATCGGAGGAAGCCAAGCAAGGAATGTTTGTCAAGGGGTATAGCTACTAAGCACACTGCACTGTCAAAGAAAATGGTCTATAGATTAATGGGGAAAATGTTATTGTTTAGTTCATTATAAAATTATGCTCTTGAGAACTAGTTAGCTTCCTGGATTAAAAGGATGGTGAAATTTTATTTTTTTGGGGTCAAAACTGTGGTCTGGATATTTTTGAAAGTGTTGAGTATTTGTACTTTGAAGAATTGGTATCCTTTCAAAGTGATGGAAAGCATACAACATGTTCAGTTATCGGTTGGAACTTTTGCATCTTAATCGATTATGAGAAATTTAATTTCAGGATTCTATCATTCAAACAAATCAATTTATGCACCTGTATCGTTCAGATTCTTGATTTCAGTTGACTTTTAGGTATGAATGAGAACGAGTCAATAAAATGTGGCATAGTCTTTAAGAATTGAAATACTTTGGGATGCAATATTGTATTTATTTACAATATTATTTTTCACTTAGGACCCGATATCAATATTGACCATTAGGGCCAATAGTTGAGTTGAGTGTTCAAATATTTATTCGATACACAAATGATACCACATCTGATTTTTCATGTTGTTGCATAGCTCCATATGTAAAATCAAATGTGGCTTAGTGTATGTCAACAGTCAATTGGCCTAAAAGTAGGACCGAACTAACTGTGTTTAAAATAGACTATAGACTTTTCCACTTCTTCAAACAGCAAATCAATATCCAGCAATTTGTCATAGAAAAGCCCAAATATAAAATCAAAAGAGAGTAACTCTACGAAAATAAGAGAATTTATCCGAGAAGCTTTATTGGTATCTGTAATGTTTCTGATGTCTTATAAGTAACAGCAGATAAAAATGGCACAAACTTCTTCACTAGTAACTGCAGAATGCTAGGAGTTGCAGAAAATGCACTTCACATTGTTTCCCAGTGTATGTAGCTGACTGCAGTTTTCAACGTGTTTAACCATGAAAAATGGACATGTGGACCATTTTTTTAATTCTGATGCTAATTCCACCTCAAGCAGAGTGCGTCAAACTGTACATAGATGCAAGAAAAGGGGAAAAGATATGAAAAATTTAACTGGACAAAACAAGTATAAATCAAGTGTCGTTTTAGCAACAGCAGTTTACATTAGACATGCAGATCGTGTTTCGATAGTCGATATTTTTTCACAACAAGAACTCGAATGACCAATCTCGCAAAAGTTACAAAGCATCACAGTATGACTGATATATATTGACTTGCATTCAGTATACCTTCATTATTCTCGGGATCCCTATTGAATGCTCCATCTACAATATTTTCTGGTTCATGGTGATTGTTAAACAAATTATTCATTTGTTCCTGAGAAATAAATCGAAAAGGAAGATAATTTACATATTAATTCACTACACTTTAGAGTCATTAAACCATGCTGCTTGAATTATAGTTTCTGAGAAACAATAAAAGTTCTGGTTAAAAATCAAAACCTGGTTAGTTGAAGCTCTTCCGTGCACCCTTTGAGGCCAGGCATTGAGATCAATAAATCTGTTCTCCATTTTTCCATTACAATCAATGTAGTTAACCATTATAGGATTAGGAGAAACGTGGGTAGTCTCTTTCTTAGCTTGAACAGAATTTACTCTAACCGATCCCGGCCCGTCTAAACTTTCTGGCTTATCCCCCGGAAACTGCAAAGAGCATAGACGTAGAAGCAAATGTAATTAGTCATTACTCATGTTCGACTGCCACAAAAATGAGAAAAAAATCCTCTAGGTGAATTGCATTTGACCCCATGTGATATTCTAAATTAGCTAAAAAAAACCTAAGCTCGAGTTGTCGAGAGGGCGAGAGACGCAAAAAAATGTAGAAACAGAAATATCATTCAAGCACAGAAAATTTTCTGAAACATATTAAAATCAGAACTTATACGTTTTTTTCCAGAGTTTTTGCTATTTTGAATATCATAGAGGGGCCAGATGCATTTTACCCAGGGTCCTCAACCACAGCCACAAACCTCAGCTCTCTGTCTCAGGAGGAGATATCTTTCATGGGTTCTTTTACCACCGACATGGACAATCATATCACATTGCAGACAAAGGGAACTTCCATCGACCTCACAATAGAAAAAAGCTACATACAGAGGCTCAGGCAGTACTCTTCAAAACAGGATGCCACCTATAAAAAATGAAGGTGAAAGAGAAAGATATGAACCGGCATACCAGGTGCATTTTCACATATGTCACAACGTGGGACTTCACTGGGCTCAGCAAGACCAACTCGTACATGTCTACTTGCAAGCTTGTTACACATATGGACCTGCCAGACAACGTTAGTACAATAGATTCGGGCCATTTTTATCTTCACTTGAGTTTTTACTTTTTATTAACACTGGAAAGTACTTAGACAGTAGATCCAATGAGCAAATTCATAATATGAACTAACATAGATCAAGGAACACAAGAAAGAAGAAAATACAATCTTTTCCCCCATATTGTCACTGATGATCTTTTGCTACGAGTAGATTGGACTATTGAGAGCCTAAGCTTAAACAAGCACTTTATTCCACTCTAGAGCCAAGGCCATCATGAGAAGTAACTAAAGAAACCAATACCATCGTCCAATATTAAAATTAGAAATGATCACATAACTCAAAATTTGTAATGAAACAAAAGCATGCAGTATAGCTTTTGACATTTCATGAATCAAAACAAGATTTAAAGATAGAATGATACACAAACACGTATCAAGCAATTCCATAAAGAAGTATCATAATCTCACCACAGATAAAAACATAATAGCATAAAATTTCAGTCTCATCAAAGTTTTAAATATTCAAATTTTAGAAGCATCACGAAAGTATTTCAGAAACAGCTGCAAATCTCCCAATTTTCGATCTTCAAATCAAAGAAACAACAAAAAACAGTTCACCGGCGAAATAAATAGAACAGGCGCAATACCTTATCGTCACAAGAACGACAAAGTGCCGCTTCATCCGCCGAACAGAATAGAATCGCCGCCGCACTCTCACACACGTCGCACAGTGTTCTCATTTCCAATACACGCACCTCTTCTTCTCTATTGCTTTAAAAACTTTTCAACAGTCTTTCAGTTTACAGCACTCCGCTACACATGAAATGCATACAGAGAGTATATAGATACGCAAAGCCATTAATCAAAGATACAAGCAAATTCAAGCAGAAAAACACGCAGTACAATTGATTGTGCACGAAGAATAATACTTACGATAAATATATACGTAAGCAGAGTTACTCCGTCCGTGCTTTTATAAGATGCGGCGGGCGACGCACGGCTGTGGGGTGCGTCGGAGATCGAATGAAAACGGAGTTGGGGGCTATTATATGCTAGCATGCTGGTGCACAGTAACATGATTGTGTGACTCGAAGCGTGTGAAATTTGGAGCAGTGTTCCTAAACTGCCCCTCGCCCCTAGTTTTTTTTTTTTTTATATATTTATTTTTAAATCTAGTGCTCTTCCCTTGTACATGGTTAAGGGATCACCGGTTCTGGTAACGGATCCATTCTGCCGGAACCGAACCTGTTCAAAATCGGTTCCGATTCCAAGATAATAACTTTGGAATCAATCGAATCTACTACTGGGTCGAAGCGGTTTCGGGCTTGTGTTGATGACCAAATTGAAGCAACACTGTAAAAATTACTTTTAGATATTAGAAAAAACATTCTTTTTATTTTGTATGTATTTTGAGTTGAGAAAATATGTAATGCAAAAAGATAAATATAAAATATAATATTGAAGTCTACATTAAACAGTTAAACTTCATCACAATTTAATAAATTATATTTGGAAAACTTTGG
Organism: Primulina eburnea; assembly: GCF_022965805.1. Taxonomy (NCBI): domain Eukaryota; kingdom Viridiplantae; phylum Streptophyta; class Magnoliopsida; order Lamiales; family Gesneriaceae; genus Primulina; species Primulina eburnea. The sequence continues at coordinate 3,214,212 of NC_133115.1, read as the reverse complement.
ATCTTCCTCAAAACTCGAGCTTGCAAATGTGTTTATCGCCCTCGCGGTTCTATTCTTTTTTTTTTTTCTGTCGCAAACTAATTTTTAAAACATGACAATAGTTCTTTGTTCATCAATGATTCTGTAATATGTTGAAAATGCTGATTCGGAAGCACCACTTGAACATTGAACTGCTAGGATATCTGTTGTATTGCCCCTAAGACTGGTTAAAATTGCAAATTTACTATCCATTATTCTAAAACATCGAAATTTTATGGAGTTTGAAAATATTAGTTCAAATAAATATGTATCTCATTGGACTATATTGTTGTAACCGATTCTTCTTTTAATTTTTGTTGTTTCAAATTTTGGAAGAAGTTAATTGCTCTCATTCGGCTTTTTCTCCGACTCTAACTCCGCCTTCGGTTGGTTACTCGCTCCACCATGTTTCTTAGAGTATAAATCAAATTATTCTTGAAAAGAAAGCATGATTGACTTATTTTGATTGCCAACATTCTTCTTAAGAAAGTTAGCATAATATTCAAAAAAAATTCTAAGCCACATTGATTTTGACTAAGGTTAAGCAAGGTTACTAAGCCCTGAACAATCACGATAGTCTCCCAATATTTTAAAATTTTATTTTTTATACTTGAAACAAAATCACCTGTAACAACATGGTACGATATTTAATAAATTTACAAACATACTGAAAAACATAGGTAGAAACATGGTTGCAGTATTGTAGTTAATTGACATAAAATTTTCCAGTTGTCTCTTTAAAATAATTCAACAAAGAAACATAGTTACTCAAAGTATCTCAATCAAAGTTGGTCAGTATTGAAGTTATGTCGCAACATCGTTGTCATGTGGATTGCGGTGTAAGTAATTCATTAAAACGTAACAAAGTACTAAGCAAGTGATACATCGAATTCCATCGAGTATCAATGGAAAGAGGAAATTTATTACATCTAATTATGTTAGCAATTACCGGTGCTTTCCAATCACGACCATATCATTTTTCACGTAATAATATACCACATACTTTAAGTTTTTCTATCGTAGTCCATGTATTCATCAAATGTACATTTAACACATAAACTGATAATATGACATGTAGGTCGAACATGAAGAAAATTACCTTCTAAAATTGGCCTTAATAATCTTTAAAATATTTAATCTTAACATTATCGGTACTCGCATTATCCATTGTGATTGACATTATTTTTCTTTGTATGTCATAAAATTTTGCAACATTTAAAACATATTTAGCTATAATATATATATATAAATAAAATTAAACTTTTTTTTTGCATAGTCCAACTTCTATCAATTCAATGACATGTAACAACAAGATAATATTTCATTTTTATATCAGTCAAAATATCATTCGGTTTTTCCTCCGACTTCGACTCTGACTCCGATTGGTTACTCGCTCCACCATGTTTCTTAGAGTGTAAATCGAATTATTCTTGAAAAGAAATCATGATTGACTTCTTTTAATTGTCAACATTCTTCTTAAGAAAGTTAGCATAATATTCAAAAAAACATTCTAAGCCACATTAACCTTGACTATGGTCAAGCAAGGTGATTAAGCCATGAACAATCTCGATAGTGTCCCAATATTTTAAAATTTTATTTTTTATAGTTGAAACAAAATCACCTGTAACAACATGGTACAATATTCAATAAATGTAAAAACATATCGAAAAACATAGGTAGAAACATGGTTGCAGTAGGGTAGTTAATGACATAAAAATTTTCAGTTCTCTTTAAAAAAATTCAACAAAGAAACATAGTTATTCAAAATATCTCAATCAAAGTCAGTCAATATTGAAGTTATGTCGCAACATCGTTGTCATGCGGTGTAAGTAATTCTTTAAAACGAAGCAAAGTACTAAGCAAGTGATACATCGAATTCCATCGAGTATAATTCGATGTATCAACAGAAAGAGGAAATTTCTTTCATCTAACTATGTAAGCAATTACTAGTGCTTTCCAATCACGACCATATCATCTTTCACGTAATAATATACAACATACTTTAAGTTTTTTATCGCAGTGTCCATACGTTCATCAAAGGTAGATTTAACACATAAACTGATAACATGACTTGTATATCTAACATGAAGAAAATTAGCTTCTAAAATTGGTCTTAATAATCTTTAAGATATTTAATCTTAACATTATCGTCACTCACATTATCCAAAGTGATTGACATTATTTTTCTTTGTATGTCAAAACTTTTGCAACATTTAAAACATATCTAGCTATAATATATATCATGTGTGCGACGATTCTAATTTATCTAAAGATTAAATTACTTTTTTGCAATCCAAACTGGTTCCGTTATATCGCATCCGAACTGGAATCAGAATTTTAAAAACCGGTTCACTCCATTTACAAAAACATTCGGGGTGATTCTGGAACTAATACGGGCGAACTGGTTTTGGTTCCAGGCTTAACGAGTCGGTTCTGATCCCGATCCGGGTCGAATCGACCTGTTAAGTATGCCTACCTTGCCTCATGCTTTAGGACCTTACCATCTTGTTATTGGACCTATAATTTTTTTTAAAAACATTAGTCTTCGACGCATACGTATTACATGTGTAACGTAATATATGAAGCATATCGATCGATGTGCAGTGTAATATATGAGTGAAACGATGACATATCTGATCTCCACCGATGTTTCATCTACTAAAAACATTATAACATACTCTCCATACATACACATTATAAAAAATTTATCGACAAACTAATCTACTAACAACATTAGTAAATAAATTTTGACATAATTTTGAGTATTATTTTTCCTAAGCTCGTTTTCACGTCCAGAAACAAATATAACATAAATTTTGAGACAAAAGGGTTTATAAGTACATTAATCCAATAATCTACGACAACAAAAAACATCAATAGCAACATCAACAATGACAGAAAGGCGTATATATCGATCTTATTGTTATTATGCATTGATCTAAATGTTACTTGAAATGCATGAGCAAATCTAGATTGCTTGAGATTATCTGCCATATAATAAGTTTATTTGTCAATTAAATTTTTATTTTCTATAAATAAGTTTGATTAAAACAAAATTCAAAATTTCAAATATTGACAATATAAAGATTTGTAAGTTTTTTTTGTTATTCTGTTCTTGTCATACAAGGTATCTAGTCTCAACTCTATAAATATCAGGCATTCTTCATTGTTACAGACATTCACATACTTCTATCACTAGCATTACTATAATCACATAGTAAATTCTCATTATTCTCTGGCATATTAAATAACTATAGATTTTTATATATAATTGTTTGCACAATATTTGGTGTTGCGGGCGTGCCAGGTGCGAAGTGCACCAATTTGCGTAAAAACAACGAAAATCTAACTTCTAAAAACTTGACGATTATGGATACTAAATTCGACCGTCGGTTCTAATCTCCTAAAATGACTACGACGCCAAAATAAAGAAAACTACTGGAATTTGGGGAATAAACTCCTGACATCATTTATATTTTCAACAAACAGTAGGAATTTACAAAATATGGAAATATAACACAAATAAATGCTGAAATCTAGAACTAGAAGACGCTAGAAATGTACTGGAAATACTTGAAAACTAGTGCAATGAAAGATTGAATTTTGCATAGAGTATTTGCAGATTTTTGTCTGTAGAGTTGAGTTTTTTTTGTGTAGTCGTTCTCAGTGTTTGCCGATCCCTTCTTTTTCTTCGCTTTGAAAGGTAGTTTCTTCCACTCCCCCATGAGCCCATGATTTTTCCCACTACCTTCGCACGATTTCCATTTCTTTCCTCCCACGTTGTACTCGGTTTAATTCGATAAGAATTGAATTGATCTGTTATGGGCTTTTATAATTTAATTGGGCTTAACATTAAATTGGGCTTTCATAATTAATTATTTTTAGCCCAAACAATTGCCCCCCGCAAGCATTGGCCCGTGGGCCAAAATGCTTGTATGTAGCCCAATTCCAACTTGTTTGTCGGAGCGGCCCGTAAACATTTTCTCTTGTCATGGGCTTGTGATTTTGGATTGGGCCCAATTCACACTTGGGTTTTTAACAGCAGACTCCTTTTCAAATTCAAAATCTGTAATCCGCTTTCTTCACTTCTTCCTTCTCGCTGCCCTCATCCGATTACTCCCCGCTGCCACTGTGGAAGCCCGTCGCTCCGCCAATCCTACACCTCAACCGTGGCGGCTCTCAAGCTCTTTCCAGCCGTTCTTTGCTGTCGATTGTTCTCTACTGCTGCCCACAGTCGTTTTATGGCTCACGATCCACCTCCGGCGAATCCTTCCGCATCCATCGCTGCGGGCGCCATTTCTGCTCCGGCCACTGTTTCTGTCTCGTTGCCCATTGCGTTCGCCGGCTCCGCCACTGGTCTTAATCCCTTCCTCGCCATCTCTGGGTCGTCGATTTCCCATTCGGTAGCCAAGTCAACTAATACTTAATTTGATCATCATCACGTCTTAATGGTGTTTGTGAATTTGCCCAAATGAAAACCACAAGCATTTCCTTGTATTGCATGTCTGCTTCTTTAGTTTCCATTCCTTCTTGGATTTGGGATTCATTCAACTCCTTACTCTTTCTTGGGCATCAACTCCCCACTCTCATTTTCTTTTTTTAATAGTGTTGGCATGTTTACTCATAACAGGTATCACTGGATTGAGATTGGCCATGGGTTGGCCTCAGCTCCCTGGTGCATTTGACACTTAAGCATTTGTGTCATTTGAGGTTTCTTGACACAGGTATTTCTCGACTATTATGTGCTCTTATATGCTCTTATGTGTTGCATCCACTCAAGATGATTCCCTCGCTCCTAACATTATGCATTGCACTTCAGTCGGATCCCTTTCCCGCATACACGTATATGCATTTGCACTTCAGTTGGACCCCTTTCCCGCATACACGTATTTGCACTTCAGTTGGACCCCTTTCCCGCATACACGTTTACTTACTGTTCTTGCATGCGGTGGCTCCGCTTCTTATCTGTTGATTGTTGGTTTGGTGTTGTGGTCATTGGGTGTTGGATGTGGAATGAGGATGGGTTTAATGTAATGTTGTGTATCGGATGTTGGGAAGGAGTTTATATTCGTTCTTAATTCCCTCAATCCAATTCATTCCAACAGTTTCAATCAAAATCATAAGTTCGCTTAAGACTCCCCACTCGAGGGTATCCTCCTCTTTGATTTTCTATCAAAACACAATGAATCCAATATGATAAAAGTGGCCTCCTGGACAACTTAATGATCATCTTTATTTATGAACCATAACAAATATTTACACTAGTGGCCCTAAGGCCTACTTCAAACAAAACCCCACAACATGAAGCTAAAAATATGCAAAAATGGCTGATTAGCCTATTTTTCTTCCAAAATCAATTTCTGGGTCTTCTTGGGGTTTGCATATCACCTTTGTTCTCTTCAGTTCTTCTTTTATTACTCGTCGTCTGCCCAGTAAGCTCAACTCCCCGCTGGCTGTGTGCCTTTCCTCCCACATTCTAAGTGGCCTCAAGGCCTACTTCATGAATCTGTCACTGCACATGCAAACAATCAATTTATAATGATAGAACGGTCTATTCCACCATGATTTTTGGTACCATAAAAGAAAAATTGGAAATAAGTGGCCATAAGGCCGACTCCCTAGTGAAATAATGGACCTTCAACATAAAGAATGGAAGTGGCTTACTGTCCCACTCTCCCCGATCGATTTTATTGTTGAATCTTAAACAAAATATATTTATTTAAGTGGCCCTAAGGCCTACATCACATGACACCTTGAAATCAGGAACTTAATATATACACAAGTGGCCCCGAAGGCCAACTCCCCACTGAAAAATGCCAACTCCCCACTGAAGATTAGCCTTTGAGATTGCTTTACTCGCAAGCTCTTCCTACTTCTTCCCTCATACTCGGAAAATAGGGCTTGAGATACTTGCCGTTTATGCATCTTTTGTGTGGATGGCCATCTATGCTTGATAGCCAATATGCATTTCCGTCTAACACCTTATGTACCTTGAATGGTCCCTCCCAGTTGGGAGACCATTTGCCCAGCTCCCTATCCTTTGTTCCTAGTGGTAGTATGGTCTTCCACACTATTTCTCCTTCATGGAAACTTTTCTTGTTAACTCTTTTGTTGTAGAGTCTTGCCACTTTCTGTTTCTGTAACAGCAAAGCATTGTACGCTTGGATTCTCAACTCATCTAGTTCTTCTAGTTCCATGATCATTGCTTCATTATAATGCTCAAGGGAAAGTTCATTTTGCTTTGCCACTCGCATTGATGGCACCATAATCTCCAATGGGAGCACTGCATCATGGCCAAAGGTAAGGGAAAAAGGGCTCACTCCAGTGGCAGTCCTCTTGGATGTCCTGTATGCCCACAAAGTTTCTGATAATAGCCTTGGCCAATCCCTAGGATTCTCTTCCATCATCTTTTGTAGAATCTTTATCAACACTTTATTTGACGCTTCGGCTTGCCCGTTGGACTGTGGGTAATGAGGGGATGAGTTTATCAATTTAATTCCATAGTCTTCTGCAAACTCCCTCATATCTGAGCCTGTGAACATAGTTCCCTGATCTGTGGTCAATGACTCTGGAATTCCAAATCTATGAATAATATTCTCTTTCACAAAGTTAATAACATCCCCTTGCTCCGCTTTCTTCAAGGGCACTGCTTCTACCCATTTGGTGAAAAAATCTGTAGCCACAAGGATGAACGAGTGGCCTTTAGATGATGAAGGGTAGATTTTCCCTATTAAGTCCATGGCCCAGCCTTTGAATGGCCATGGTTTGACAACGCTGTGAAGTTCATCCGCTGGAATTCTTTGGATGTTCCCGTGTCTCTGACATGGCTGGCATCCCTTAGCATATTTGATGCAATCTTTCAGGATGGATGGCCAATAGTAGCCATACCTCCTTATCAACCATCTCATCTTTATTCCAGATTGATGCGCTCCACACACTCCCTCATGAACTTGCTTCATGATCTCCAAAGCCTCTGGGAAGCCTATGCATCTGAGAAGCAGACCATCTAGCCCTTTCCTGTACAAATCACCCTCCACTAAAACGTAATTAAGAGCTCTCATTTTTAAACCACGTGGAATATCTCTCCCGGTTGATTCTAGCACCTGTTTTATGTCATCCCTCCAGTCACCAGCTAAGTTTATATCCAAGTTGAGCGTATCTACCTGAATCCCTCTTTGCTGAATTGAAGGGTGGTTTCTCTTTTGAATCAACACCAGCCTGTGTGTAAGTTCCGGAGACATCTTCAATCCCGAAGCAACCTGTGCCAACTCGTCTGCCTCCCAATTTTCTTGTCTTGGGACGTGTACTAATGACACTTCCTCGAAATCATCTAGCAGTTGGGATGCAGCGGTATAGTAAGGAGCTAAGGACAAACTTGTGCATTTGAACTCCCCTGACAGCTGTTTGAGTACCAGCTGAGAATCCCCTGATATCAATAACTCTCTTGCACCTAAGTCTTTCAGAATTTCCAATCCAATGACCAGCGCTTCGTATTCCGCTTGATTGTTGGTGCATGGGAAATTCAAATTAAAGGATAGAGCGGTTTTCACACCTCTTGGGGAGGTGATCACAATACCAGCTCCAGCTGCTGTTTCTGTACTTGATCCATCGAACTTCAACTCCCAGGGTTGAACTCCCACTCCACAAACTGGAAATCCAACCTGTTCTCCAATAAACTCATCAAGTGAAGGGTGATCAGCTAAAAAATCGGCGATAGCTTGGCCTTTTACTGATTTTTGGGGATAATATGTCAATGTAAACTCGGCCAATGCTAAAGACCATTTGCCAATTCTCCCAGAGAGGATGGGTCTATTAAGCATGTATTTAATCAAATCGGTTTTAGCCACCACAAACACTCTTGATTGAATTAAATAATGTCTTAACTTAGTACATGCATAATACAGTGTTAAGCATAGCTTTTCAATCACAGAGTATTTCACCTCTACTGGAGTAAGGAATCTACTCAAATAATAGATGGCTTGTTCATTTCTTTCATGATTATTTTGAACTAATAGGCATCCAATTGACTCATGAGCAGCAGAGATGTATAATTTAAGGGGCATTCCATACCTGGGAGGCATCAGAACAGGTGGGTTAGATAGATAACTCTTGATCACATCAAAAGCTTTCTGATGCGACTCCTCCCATTTGAACTCCCCGCTGTCTTTGAGCTTCAACAGCTGTGAAAACTCCTTTGTCTTCCCTGCAAGGTTAGAGATAAAACGCCTCAGGTAATTCACTTGCCCAAGGAAGCGTTGCAACTCTTTCTTGTTTCTAGGCGGATTTGCTTCCATAATGGCTTTGGCTTTGTTTTTATCCACTTCAACTCCCCTCTGGTGCACAAGAAATCCCAGAAAGTTTCCTGCCTTCACGCCAAATGCACATTTCAATGGATTTAACTTCAAATCATATTGCCTCATTCTTTGGAAACTCTTCCTCAAGTGCTCAATGTGATCAGTAGCTTGTTTAGACTTTACCACGATATCATCTATATATACTTCAATATGATGTCCTATCATGTCATGAAAGATGGAGTTCATGGCTCTTTGATACGTGGCTCCTGCGTTCTTTAGCCCGAATGGCATAACAAGTCATTCAAACGTACCAACAGCTCCCGGGCATCTGAATGCAGTTTTGTGAGTGTCACTGTCTGCTATTTTGATCTGGTTGTAGCCAGAGAATCCATCCATGAAAGATAACATCTCATGTCTAGCCACTGAATCAATCAACATATCAGGTATCGACATTACATACACATCCTTGGGAGTTGCACAGTTCAAGTCTCGGAAGTCGATGCATATTCTGACCTTGCCATTCTTTTTCATTACTGGCACAATGTTTGAAAGCCATTCGGTATATCGGATTGGCTTTATAAACTTGGCCTTTAACAACTTCTCCACTTCCTCTTTTACTTTCAATTCAACTTCTTTTGACATGCGACGAGATGGCTGTTGAAATGGTTTGAAACCTTCTTTGAGTGGAAGTCGGTGTTCGACCAATTTTCGGTCCAACCCTGGCATGTCATCATAACACCATGCAAAACAATCTTTGTATTCCTTCAACATGCTTATCAAGTCTTGCTTCAACTGCTCTTCCAGTAGCTTACTCACATATACCACTTTTGGATTCTCAAGCTCCCCCAAGTTAATCTCTTCCAATGGGTCTTGAACTTCGTGTTGGCCATCTTCCATTTGAGATGGCGCCATCAACAACTCATCGACTTGAAGCTCATCATCTTCGTATTCTTCTTCTTGGACAACTTCAGTTCCATAAGTGTCCCATGCTTCCTCTTCCCTTAGTTTGTCCAGTACTCGCTGCACATGTGCCTTCCATATAGAGGTTGCAGCTACCTCCTTTTCTTTTTGATTCGAATCAATCATCAATCTCCTCAATCAGTGGCTGAATTATCGGCCTCGACGGCACGATAACAGTAGGTTTGAGGATTCTTTCCAACACCGAGCTTGGAGTTGGTGTTTGCATGTACAGTGGATTTTCTTTCTTGCTATTGCTACGGATTTTGATGGGCCCAAAATCCCCATTGTAATATCTGGCTTCTACTGCACTTGCACTTGTTTGGAACGGTTGTCCATCCGCTTCTACGACCTCCACGTCATCCCCCTTCCAAAATAACAACAGTTGGTGCATTGAGGATGGTATGCACTGGTTTGCATGGATCCAATCTCTGCCTAACAACGCTTGGAAGTTGGCGGAGGAGTTTACCACGAAGAATGCACATAAAGATGACATACTCCCCACAGTAACATCAGCGGGGAATACCCCAATGGTCTTGGTAGTTTCCCCTGTAAATGCAGCAACCGAAACTTCTGAAGGAATCAAGTCTTCCTCATTTTTGCCCAGACTTTTCAACATTCTTACTGGGAGAACGTTTACCGCTGAGCCATTGTCAATCAACACTCTAGACACTGGCTTTCCATTCAAGTGGGCTTTGATGTACAACGGCCTTATGTGCTTGGTCATGGCCGGTGTAGGCTTTTCAAGTATCACCTGCTGAGGCTTGTTTCGGTGACCCTCCTTGATAATCACTTTTGAACTCCCTTCAGGGAGTTTACTTGCCTGATCTTCTTTTTGCGACGATTCATGGGGTATCAACTCCCCGTTCCCTTCTTCTACCATTTTAAATCTCTCGGGTAGTATCACCACTCCAGTGGCACAATCCACAGTGATGTGAAATTCCCCAACGCGAAAATTAATTGATTTCCTCGCTTGATCATCCTCTTCGCTTAATAAATCATCATCGTCTTCAACAAACTTGTCCTCAGTAGCCGATCTTCCAAACTTTGATTTACTCCCCACTGGCTCATTGGAGACTGGAACATCAATTTTGGATTCATTCCTCAGCTTAGCGGACTCCTCTCTTCTTGCAATAGCTCTTTCTCTCAACAGTCGTCTCTTTTGTGTCCTAGTCGGTGGCCTAGGGAACTTTTTGTGTTGGGCCACTCTCCAAGACTCACTGAACTCCCCTCTGGCTGGAAGGACGTATCTCGGCTTTACTCCACTGTTCTCAATCATTTTTCCTTTTGTGATTTCGTATGAACGCCGTTCTCTGCCTTGATCAGCTGATAATTTTCTAGTTTCCACCATTCGTGACTCAAATGCATATGCATTTCCCCTGTCTGAATACCTTTGACGATGATTGCAAGATGACTCCCCTCTAAACCATTGTTTCTCCACCACTGGTCTTTCAGGGAAATGTTGATTCCTCGGCCTAAAGGCCGCGGATTCACCAACATTTCTGGGGAAACGTGGTTGAATTGTGCGCATTCGATCGGCACTATGCCTTCCAGATGCTTCAAACATTTGACCCTTTGGAATCCAGTATTTCTTGATTACTCGGTCTTTCACTGCAAAGGATCGGCTTCTTTTCTCATTGAGAAGATCCCTCAAATCTGTCACATTCACGTTAACCAAAGCTACCGGGGGGAAAGGATCATCATCCACCGCCATAGACTCTTGTTTGTTGGGGAATTTCACAACTCCCTTGTTAATCCTATCTTGCAAAATGTTCTTGAACGCCCAACAAGATTTGGTGGCATGATTATAGGAGTTGTGGTATTTACAATACTCTCGTCCCTTCAGCTCTTCTGTAGGTGGCATCTTGTGATCAGGCGGGAACGTGATGAACTTTTCTTTCACCAAGAAGTCGAAAACTTCTTCGGTCTTTGATACATCGAATGTATACTGCATGTCTTTGGGGAGTTGGGAGTTGTTCTTCTCTGTTGGCTTCTTTTTTAGCAGCGGAACTGTGCAAGACCCGGCCGATTGCATCTCTGCCAATGCCACCTCTTCCACCTCCTGATAATAAGACCCCATAGTAGTTTTCTTCTTGTACGACTCTCCCGCAAGAGTTCTTCGTATTCAGCCACTTTGGCGGCTAGCTCGAAGAAATCCCTGAACTCCATTCCCTGGAATTTCTTCCTTAGTTCAAAATCCAGCCCTTTTTGTGCCATTTTCACGAACTCTGTCTCCGGTAAGAACACCTTGCATCTATTCTTCATCTTTTTGAATCTGTCGATAAAATATTCCACAGACTCTCCTTTCTTTTGAGTGACTCTCGATAAGTCGGCAATGCACACTTCTGGTTCTGTTCTGTAGAATTGAATGTGAAATTGTCTTTCCATTTCTTGCCAACTCATCACGGAATTTCTGGGGAGTGAGGCATACCAAGCGAATGCGGTTCCAGTGAGGGAATTTGGGAATAGCCGCAACTTTAGATTGTTGAAGTTCTCCAAGTTGGCTAACTCCCCGCATTGAATGGTGAATCTGGCTATGTGTTCCATGCTGGACTGGCCATCTTCCCCGGAGAACAAACTGAAATCATGAACTCTATAACCCCTTGGGTACGGGTTATTCACGTCAATGTAGTCTGGATAGGGTTTGTGGAACTCTGGGCGGCCAATTTGTTTCAAGGCCGGCCCATATAACTCTTGAACAGCTTCTCTCACCATTTCTGGATCAATCCCGTGCATGTTCCGAGCGGGGAGTTGGTGATGGTAGTAATTTGCCCCCCGAGCTTGGAACCCTGCATTTAAACCAAAATTACCTCCTGGTACGCCCCCATCCACTCCTTGATGATCCATGTGGGACATGTCATCATAAGCTCCCGGTTGGTACAGAGGATTGGTCACACTGTACACTTGAGTAATTGGTTGTTTCGAGCTCCCCACTCCGTGAGTACGTGGATATGGCTGTGATCTTCCACCTAAAGTTTCTTCTCTCTTGTGAGGTGGTGTGTACCTTCTCTCTGGATGATTTGGGAGAGTGAACTCCGGGCGGCGAGGATCGCCAGCCCTTGAGTTTCCAACTCCCTGGTCGAATTCCTGGACTTGGTTGCTTCTTTGGCCAGTCTCTTTGACAGTGGTATTTTGCTCCCCTCGGGTAGACTGGTTCGGTTTACTCAGTAGAGTCTTTAAACAATCAGACATGGCTTTAGATAATGCCACTGAGATCTCTTCAATCTTTATGGCGGTCAACTCTTCCACCACTTTGTCTGAAACTTGATCATATGTAATAGGAATCTGCAGCAGATCTACTTCTTCAGCCTGTGGTTCGACAGTAGGTTGCTCTGGCTGTGGAACCTGAGACGTTCCCTCTTGATTAGCCAGAGACTCCCCGCTCTCCTGACTGACGTTTTCTTTTCTTCTTGGCGGCATAGTGCGGTCCCACCGGGCGTGCCAAAAATATGTTTGCACAATATTTGGTGTTGCGGGCGTGCCAGGTGCGAAGTGCACCAATTTGCGTAAAAACAACGAAAATCTAACTTCTAAAAACTTGACGATTATGGATACTAAATTCGACCGTCGGTTCTAATCTCCTAAAATGACTACGACGCCAAAATAAAGAAAACTACTGGAATTTGGGGAATAAACTCCTGACATCATTTATATTTTCAACAAACAGTAGGAATTTACAAAATATGGAAATATAACACAAATAAATGCTGAAATCTAGAACTAGAAGACGCTAGAAATGTACTGGAAATACTTGAAAACTAGTGCAATGAAAGATTGAATTTTGCAGAGAGTATTTGCAGATTTTTGTCTGTAGAGTTGAGTTTTTTTTGTGTAGTCGTTCTCAGTGTTTGCCGATCCCTTCTTTTTCTTCGCTTTGAAAGGTAGTTTCTTCCACTCCCCCATGAGCCCATGATTTTTCCCACTACCTTCGCACGATTTCCATTTCTTTCCTCCCACGTTGTACTCGGTTTAATTCGATAAGAATTGAATTGATCTGTTATGGGCTTTTATAATTTAATTGGGCTTAACATTAAATTGGACTTTCATAATTAATTATTTTTAGCCCAAACAATAATATCATAATTTTCAATTTTTTAGAAGAGTGTCGACGTAAATTTTTGATATATTGATTGTGCATAATTTTTTTATTATTATTATCTTACTTAGAACTTTAAAATAAATATTTTAACCATATTTTCAAAAATAATTAAATTTTTAATCAAAATGTATTTATATAATAAATGAAAAAAATATGAATTTTGAAAAATATTTATTTATACTTTAAAATTTTGAATTATAAAATAATATATGATTTTTAATTTTTTTTTTCTTTTCTATTAGTAACAGTTTCACTCCGCTAAGATAAAGAAGTCAATTTAATTTCAAACAAAATATTATTATCTTCATTTGATTATTATCTCAAATAACATAAACTTTTTTATATAATAATATTTTAAATATGTTCATTTTATTATCAATAATTTTAAATAATTATTCAAACGATAATATCTATTAATTTTAATTATGAATTGCATAAAATAACACTACGTACGTTGCACAAATAAAATACGAATTAAATTAAAAAAAAAAAAGTTGTTTGTTTGACTTCTTACGACATACTTTACAAAAAAATTGATCGCCGAAATTTGTTTTATATATTTTATTTAATATATATATATATATATATATATATATATATATATATATATATATATATATATATATATATATATATATATATTTGATTAAACATTTGAAAGGGAAAAATATCATCTCATCGTTTATCCGATCTTTATATTCTGTGTAATTCAGTATTACTTTTAATTTTTTTACTATGTTTATAAAATATAATATAATATGACAAAAATGCTACGTGTTGATCGACCAAATTACTGATCTACCCCTCAAATTCATATTTATGCATTCAGCAACAAAAGTCGCCTACAAACGAGTTCATTATATAAGATGAACATATAAGTTAATCGGATTATGACATTTGAAAGAGAACACACCAGTCGATTATTCCTCTTTATATCAAACAAATAATTCGAAATTTGTTCCAATATTTTTAAGAGTATGTCTCTTGTGAGATGATCTCACGAATTTTTATCTGTGGGACGGTCAATCTTACCGATATTCACAATAAGAAAATAGTATTCTTAACATAAAAAATAATATTTTTTCATGGATGACCCAAATAAAAGACCAGTCTCACAAAAGTTTTTACTTTTGATCATATTCTAATTTTACTACAAGAAAATGTATCCTTTAGTCATTTATATAATTTTTGAAAAAAAAAAAACTAGTCTCAACCATCAAATAGTTCTATCTTGATTTATACGATTATCGTATGTGTCACGATTGCTAGTATATAGTCAGAGCGGGAGCAACAAGAGTTTGAGCGATGGATAAAAGAGCAGTTTAAAGTTGACAAAAACTTGTGTGAGACGGTCTCACGAGTCATATTTTGTGAGATAGATATCTTATTTTTTGTCATCCATGAAAAATTATTACTTTTTATGTTAAGAATATTACTTTTTATTGTGAATATTTATAGAGATGATCCATCTCACAAATAAAAATTCGTGAAACTGTCCAAAAAAAATACTCTTCAAATGTTTGGGAAAATTAGAAAGATAGGTTGGGTATATAAAACAGACAACAGCTGGATGTGTATAATATAATAGCCCAAATCTATTAATACAACAAAAACATGATTTTTTTATAGAGATTATTGACAGCCACATATTTGAAAAGCTACTGGTGTAGCATGAAAGCAACCCTCCAACCATTTTCGTCCACAAACTTTATTTTATTTCATCTCCACCAATTTTTTTTTTTAAATCTCGATGGGTCTTCGCTTTTGTCCTTTCGACCAAACATTAAACAAACAAAATTTTCATGGATTTTAGATGCCTCTCTAGTACGAGTGAAGTAGCTGGTCTAGTCACATATATTACAAGAATCTTGAGTTTGATTCGAATGTATATAATTTCGTTTAAATTCGAAAATTTTCGCGATGATCGAGAAGTGGATCATATTTTTTTCTAAAGTTATCACATAAAATCTTCTCTTATTGTGTTCATGTCAGTCTTGTTTCACAAAAACTTATATGAGATGGTCTAACATGATATTCCATTTAAGTCACATTTGAAAAAATACCGAAAATATTATTTTTTATTAAAAATATGGACATAATTGACATTTCTCACAGATAAATATTTGTCAAACCATCTCATAATAATTATATTTTTCTTATTTTATCTTATTTGGATGGCTAGAAATAAGATTCTTCTTTGTATGTTTTGAAAGGGAACTGCTATATCTAGATCATAACTTTTTTTTTTATCCACAATAAATCCATAAAAAATTATTACATGTGAGTGTTATTTTGCTAAGACCCTAGCGTAGCGTATAAAACAGGGCCTTCGAGTATTGAATCATGTTAGGTTGAATTATTGAAGCCCGATATTGCACATAATTTGATAAATGCTATTTGCTATGGTCTCCCATCAAGCTTAAAATGGTATCATTGTGGATCTAAGATTACAAAATAATATAAGGAATTAAGATTACGCTTAGATAGAAGAATTTCAGATGTATTTTTTATTTAGAAAAATAAGATCATAAACTTCAAATTAATCATTTATATATTTATATATTATTTCTTTTTACTTGAGATGAATTTCAAATTCACTCTGTAATAATTTTATTTAAAATTCAGTTATACTTTATATATTATTTCCAAGATTCTCCATTGAGAGAGGTACTAACTATAGCAAAGTGTTTAGAATCAGGAGGAGAGGACACACAACCTTGTGTCCCTAGAATCCAACGCTCTCCAAAAGTTGGTATTTTTGAGCCATCTCTCACTTTCCAACACAACCCTTTTTCCAGAAATGGCCAAATGTAAGAAGGATTACTTCCAAGGGAAGCATTCATAATATCTTACTGACGAAAATACATTGCATTCAAGACTCGTGCAACCAAAGAACTTGGCTCAGTAATAACGCACCAAACCTGCTTAGCCATCAACGCTCTATCGAATGTCTCAAGATGGCGAAAACCCAACCCGCCCTCACACTTTGGCTTGCAAAGATCTCTCCATGTTTTCCAGTGAAGGCACCTCCTCCCTTCCTCCTTACCCCACCAGAAGTCAGCACATTCTCACTCAATCTCCTCGCATATAGATTTTGGAATTCGAAAACATGACATAGCATATGCGGGAATGGCCTGAATGACATATTTAATCAGAGTTTTATTGCCTCCCACATTTAAAAAAAAACTTATTACCCCATTCTTGAATTCTATTCACAACCCTTTCAACCAAATAACGAAATTGTAGCTTTTTGCTTCTACATGTGGCGACAGGAAGGCCTAAATGCACATCATGTCCCTGCACCACTGGAATAGCCAGAGTAGATATTATTTGATCACACACCTGTTCATTAGTGTTAGGACTGAACGACAAGGAGGATTTCTCAAAATTGATAAATTTTCCCGAGGCCCTTTCCTATAACTCAAGATAATTACAAACCACCATGCAATCCTCCAATGCCGCCATGACGAATATAACACTGTTATCAGCAAAAAACAAGTGGGAGATAGACGGGAAGATGGAACAATCTGCACCCCAAATAAGAGCCGACGATTTTATAGAGACAGGAGAACCGAGGACAGGCCATGTGCACATAAGACAAAAATGTAAGGAGATAGCGGCTCTCCTTGTCTCAACCCTCTGCTAGGAGAAATATTCCCAACTAGCTCTCCATTCAAAGGGAAAGAGTATCTAACAGAGATCACACACCGCATAATCTTCTCATCTCAAGCTGGAGCGAATCCCAGCCAAATCATCATTTCTTCAAGAAATCACCATTCAACTCGGTCATAAGATTTGCTCATGTCAAGCTTTAACGCTGCATACACTTTCTGTCCCTTTTTTCGGTTTGTGATCCAGTGCAATATCTCATAACTCAGGATGATATTATCAAAGATGAGTCGTCCCAGTATGAACGAACTTTGGAACTCATTCACGGTCTGTTGAAGAATATGATTGAGTATGTTCATCAGTGCTCTGACAATAATTTTGTAACAGACATTACAAAGACTGATAGACGTGAAATCTTTCAAAATCATAGGATTTTATATTTTCGGAATAAGGGCAACAACAGTAGCATTCCACTCATCAATGCAACCCCTTTTGTTTAGAACACTAAGAACAGCTACTGTTTCACATCCCAAAATTTCTGAAAGAAGAAGACCTGCATCCTATCTAGGCCCGAGACTTTGTCTGGGTGAATGTCAAAATGCACCTTCCGGACTTCAAGAGCTAAGAAAGGCCCAAATAAAGTCGAATTAAGATGTCCATCGATTTTTGGCATCACACAATCTAGGAACAGCATCCATGCATCCGCTGAGGGATTATTTGTCGAGAATAGATTCCGAAAATATGGATCAATAATTTTGGCTATACCACTTTGCTCAATGCAATGGTCACCATGCGATGAAACCAAGCCCTTAATGTGGTTCGTTGCTCGGCGGTTCGAGGCTCGGGCATGAAAGAACTTGGAATTGCGATTTCCATGTGCTAGTCAATTAACTCGACTTCGCTATCGCAAATATACCTCTTCTTTATATGCGAGATGATCGACCTCGTTCTCAAAGACCACATAGCTACCTAAATGTCATACCGATGCGCAAGCCGAGAAGCAGTCAGCCTGATCAAATAGTTGAAAAATAACCCGAAGTTTCATGTGCAGTTTTCTCCTATCTAGTAAAAGATGCTCGTTCTGTCTCATCATTCCCGAGTGTCATTTCTAATTTGATTCTTTAAAGTTTCTTCTTTATATTCTTTTTAACATAGAATGCTTGGTTGCTAGAGTTCATGTTCCCGATTCCAAGTAAGTAATGTCTCCTCTCTTTCTAATCACAACTGTAGAAAGGATCGTTCATGTATATTATCTTCATTTACATTTGTTTTATAAATTAGTGCTCTTTTTTCGTTATTGGGCTGTATTTTTTTTGCATAAATGGTTGAAAACTCATGGCCTGAAGTTGAATTCTGTATAGTTTCTAAACCTATTTTCCGTTCCCAAAATAGTATAAACAATATTGTCACTTCTTTTTGTCTTTGGGTTAGTTAGTGCATGCTACATTGAAATTGTTTGTCTTTCACATTTTTATGAAAATTGACATATACGTTAATTGATCCAAAAACTAATATTTAACTACATCTTTACGATAGTCATACACATAAATTTCAACTCAAATATTGATAATAATTACCAAGAAAAATCTTATGTTATTTGACAAAGACAGTAACAAAAATATTTTACCAGGAATTAATATCAAAGATAACTTCTACTCTCCCAGACCATTTCTAAAAAGTTGTCCTAAAAAATGTCATGGCCAATCTTTTACCTTAGCCATTTGTTCATATTCACCGTTTTCCAAATGTTTCCTCAAATTCAAATCATTTAATCAAAATGCAACGTGAGGGTGTTATCGAGATAATTGAAATCATGGATTTATACTTAATATCTACCAAATCAAATTCATTCATCTAAATCAATTCATTTCATTGATATGCCCCCAAGAATTTTACAACTCAGCTTTCAGCAATCACCTCAACTCCGAAACACATCGAAATGGTACCAGTCGTACTTAATAATAGAAGGATTTGGCAGAAATATGTAAAATTGTCATGCCAGAATTGAAAAAAAAGGCTCATATATAGAGTTTATAGGAGAGCTGCAAGCAAATAGCTAATTTTTGACACATTTTCTCAGGTCATTCGTGAGAGCAGGTTTAAGGAATGATATCAGAAATCGAGAAGCTTCATCAGCCTAATCTTGCTTCTCTCCGTAGCACCTAAAAAGGAAGAAAAACGAAGAATTTGAGAAAAGTTTAAAGAAGCTAAGGTGCAACTGGCAATGAATTATGTATGTGCACAAATATGAAAGTAAAGTGGTTACTAGTATCGGGCCATCTACCATATGCAAGCATATGATTTTTTCTCGTTCTTCAGATAAAAATCGAAACAGAGAACTTTTAGTTAGATAGAATCTTTACTGTAGAAAATAATTGTTCATTTTCAATTTTTTATCAATATCCAACTAATGAACAAAAGCACAACTTTAAGATTGGTTCAGCTGGAGTCGTGGACGAAAATATTCTAACCAGTAAAGTTTGTTGAAACACCAAAGGTAGAACGATGGATGCATAACCACTACAATGATACACTACATGAATACAAGATTGTGCAGTCAAAAATACCTCTTCGGCAAATTTAATCAAAATGGTTGTTCTATGCCGTTGTTGACCATCTACAGGTACGAAATGAGCAGTGACTACAGCTGGAAAACCTGCATTGTCGAGTACTCCCTTCAAGATGGAAAATGCAAGCTATTAGAGCTTCTGCCCTAAAAAATCCAAACTTAATTAATCAATGCAGTAAGTACCCTCACTATCCCAGCAACAAAGGCACCACAGTTAAACGCTCCCATATCTTTGGGTATTGAAATAAATCTACATCATAAATATTATGTCAGCGAGAAATGTAAACGATTATAAAAACTAAGATGATAAGAAAATGAAGCTAAACACAAACAAATATAACCTGTTAACAAGAAGTTCCTTCTCACTTATCATGTACTCATCTTCATGCTCCGTGCCTTTTTCCAAAGAATCGGCCACCTGATACTCAGGTAAATAAAAACAGATATTCACGAGATGAGTAGTTCTTATTGTTAAACTCTGGATTATAATTGCCACGGGTAGAGAATGAGGAGAACAAATTCAATGTTTAGTTTTTATAGATAAAATTTTAACGGCGTGGCTTGAACCTTAGAATCAAATTATAGGATTGGCCCCAAATCTAATTATTTGTTAAATTTTATGGTGTTCATCCACAAGATATGCAGGACTATAGTAACACTAAAGGAAGAGTAATATGTGTGCACCAGAGAGAGGTATAATTAGAAGAGAATAAATTGTAACCTTTCCAAACAAGACCTTCCACACTGTACTGTGTATGAAGGACAAGATACCCAATAGTCGTGTTTCCCTTCTGTTAGCCTACAGAGACACAAAAATATCACACAATTGTACCCAAAAATATAAATTCATATCAATGATCTAGAAGGCACAGCAAAGATTGGATGTGGTGCGAATCATTTAATGTTGTCATTTCAAATATAAACCTTTCATGGGCAAATGAATGCTCATTTTCAAGCTAATGAAAAAATTGGACAACCTGCAGGATGCAATTTTATCACAAATAAATCAAATCAAACTTAAAAATCGCATATCCTAAACGCTTCATCAAAATTATTCTTCCTCGAGATTGGACTTTAAAAACTGTGTGGTGGCACGAAAAGGATGCAGAAGAAGAACAAAATTATTTGCAAATATTTTCCACACATATCAAACAAAAAATGCCATAACAGCAAGTCCTGTATAGTGCACAAGCTGAATATATTGACAAATTCAAAATCTCCAAGAAAACAGCTTATTCCAATTTAAAACAAAAATCACACATACATCTGCCTGAGCGCCTTCTAATTCAGGTTTTTTCATTTACAAAATCCTGCAGCTGCAATTGTCTTAAGTAGAAGAAGGGTTACATATGAAGAGCCAATATGCAGACATGGACCAGGAATATCTCAAGAATAGCACTATACGGGTTATGTGCATACAAAGGCAACCTATCTTTCCAGAACGGAATTGTAACAAATCAGAGGTTGTGATAAAGTTCACCACCTTCTCCCTGTGACAGAAAAGTTCCAGGACCCTGGTTCCAACAGCATAGCCAGCATCCTCTAACCTGATACAGGAGACACATCAATAATACCGTCAACCATAAACAGATAACATAATAAACATTAAAGAAAATATTCCAAATTAAACTTTCAACAAAAAGGATCACCACCTTAAGCCATTAACCATCAAAAGATAATGTCAATTGACCAATTCCAATGCTAAATTATAATTCCTCATTCATGAACCCTAAGAAGCACTCACAGCAAGCGCCAAGAGGCAAGGGGCAACCGTAAAGCTAACACCCTGGTGCAATTTTAAGGCACGAGAAGCGAGCTTTAAACATGGGGAATGCAATGCAATGTAATGTGAAATGTTATGGAGTTTTTATCCGTGTTTGGTTGTATAGTTGAATAATAATAAATATTTTTATATTATTATCGTTCAATAGTAGATAAAATATATCTTATGCTATTTAAATGATGCTTTAGTAACTTTTACTTTGATAAAGTATAGTTTTTCCTTGAGACATACAATAACTCTAATAGGTCAAAGATTATTTCTTATTTTTGGCATTGTAAACACTCTCCATACTTCAATGATAAACATAGCAATGTCCAAGTAAATATTTCACTTAAGTTTGAACTATACAAAGATAGCGTAAACCAAAATCTATACAATATATTGACCAGAAGTCACCTTCGTTCCAATTCTGCTATGTTGTCTACTTGAGTCTGATTGTACTGAACAAGCTCCGAAAACAAGAATGCAAATGCACTCAGACTAACCTGCAAAAGAATCCTCTAGTCATTATTATTATCATCAACATTGATGCAATCAGATAATTAGACCCATTGTCGGCAACATAACCACATGAATCTCATTCATTGTCAGCAAAGTCGCCACTTAAATCTAATCTCGAATCGGTGCAGTTTCATCAAATTAGCTGTAAAACCATCTCACTATAATCCAAACTACAACAAAATGAATGGGCTCTAGAAATGTAACCCTTCAATCCTCATTCCCAAAAAAAAATGCAAGTGTGTTAAAATGGGTGCATCGATTTTTCCTAAGAAACTTTAAGAAAAGACCCTTTATCACAATATCCACACTTAACTGAATAAGATGGTCATCGGGAAGTAAACAAAAAGAAGATCTGAATAATTTTTAAAAAGAAAAACCTCTTGTTTGCCTTTGCTGAGTGGTCGATCGAGTACGTTGGAATATTGCTTCATTTTCCCAGTTCCTATCATCTCCCTGACTATGTATGCAGATTATGGTACACAGTACCGGGAATTTTAGTAATCCCGATTCTGGGCTTCGGCTTGCGGTCGGAATCGAGTAACTTCTGTTCCTGAAGCGTACGGCTTAATAAATAAAAGCGGCCGGATCAGCCGATCGGGACCCCGGCTCCTGAAATTATAACTAAGTTGTGCATCGATATCGATACCGTGTTATGTGTTTGTATAATATTTTTTATAATTTATTTGATTTATATTTAAATGAGGATTAATATATAATTATAAAAAATAATGAGGAACTATACTATAATTTTAATATATATATTAAAAAATAAATTGAAAAATAAAAATAAAAAATGATCTCAGTGAAAATTTAACTTATAATCTAAATCTCAAGAAATAATGATTCTATCCGCTAAAATACATATAAATTACATTAAAACTTTAACATTTTATTAATATATATACTTATTAAAACAACTATGACACCAAAATTAGTTATTCTAAGTATCTCAAATTAATATAATAGTATAAATAAGTATTTTTATTTTAAAAAAAAAAAACTTAATGGGCCGAGGTTGCTCATGGGCTTGTCAAAACCGGTTAATAGGAAGACAGTTTATGGATCGGCCTGATTGGTCTATTCAATTTGACGAGTGAGAAAATTATCACTTCCACTCATCGGTTTTATATGATTACAAATTACAAACAATTAAAAAATACAATTGCACGTAACTAAAATTTAAATCACAGTTAAAAACACAAATAATATAAAAAATAAAAATAAAAATAATTAAAGAATTATATATGTATAAAAAAATGGAGGAATACGTAGACAAAAAACCAAGAGATGTGCTGAAATCACTTGCAGCACGTACGTCAGACGTTTGGTCTTCTGTTAGCTAAATTCAACTATGGTGTCCCGGGTACTTGTATTAAGGATATCGTTTCTTTATTCAATCTATTTACTCTTAGAGACGGAACGAGCTAGAAAAATAAAGTCAGGGAGTCGAAAAAATATATTAAAGATTCAGGGTGGTGCGTGAAAATTGTAAAGGAAGAAAGTGAAGTAAAATAATTATATCCAACACTCTACTTATATAAAAATAAAAAATCGAGGGCACGACTACACCGACCACCTCCTTGGCTCCTTCTCTGCTCACTCTTGGTGCCGAAATCAATTAGCAGGTCTCTTGTGACGCGGTCTCACGAATCTTTATCTGTTAAACTGGTCAACCCTACTAGGGGCGGAGCTACAAGTAAAGCCCGAGTGGTCCGATTTTTTTTAAACAAATTTATATGTAAATTTTGTATAAATTTTGGAATAATATGATATTAACCCGGGAATGTTAAACCACTAACTGCCATTGGTGGGAAAAGGAGAAAAATGTTGAATTGAATTGGAAAAAACACTGTGTACAAGTTCAAGCTCCTATATAGAAGCTGGAATAAGCGTGTCAAATCCCTAAGCTAAAATGCGACTTTCATAAACCGATACATGGACCTACTATACAGGCCCATTACATTGGGCCAACACTATCATACTAATAATACTAACACGCCCCCTTCAAGCTTGGAACAGATTCTGGACAACAAGCTTGGACAATAGAAAATGATGTTGATCAGTGCCCAATCCTTTGGTGAAGAGGTCAGCAAGTTGATTCGAGGAGGAGATATATGCAGTCTCAAAATGACCAGCTTTGATCTTGTCTCGGATAAGGTGTCAATCAATGTCGATGTGTTTCGTTCGTTCATGAAACATAGGATTTGCAGCGATGTGTAAGGCGGCATGATTATCACAATATAACTTGGTAGGCGCTACAAACAACACTCCCATATCAGATAACAATCCCTGTATCCAAACTATCTCACATGAAGTGGCTGCCATGGCACGATATTCTGCCTCGGCTGAAGAGCGTGAGACGGTGCCTTGTTTCTTTGTACGCCACGATACCAGTGAATCACCCAGTTTAATGCAGAAGCCTGTGAGAGATCGACATGTCATAGGGCAGGAAGCCCAATCCGAATCACAATAAGCAGACAAATGTAGAGCATTCTGAGCAGAAAGAAACACGCCCATGCCAGGAGAGCCCTTGAGGTACTTGACAACCCGCATGGCGGAATGCATATGAGAGTGTTTAGGAGAATGCATAAATTGACTCAAACGTTGCACGGCATAGCATATATCGGGTCTAGTGATGGTGAGATATATCAAGCGTCCAACCAATCGTTTATAGGAGTCTGGATGTAGTAGCCCGAATTCCAAATTGGGTAATTAACGGAGTAATGGTGATTAAGAAGGTTTAAGGTGTAATTTTGGCTATGGTCATGATCGGACGGACCGAAGAGGGTTCGGAAGCACCGAAGAGTTCGGACGATCCGAAGTGTAGTTCGGTGAATCCGATCATAGGTGTCAAGTGTTGATCGACACGTCATTTTCCATGCATGTTCGGACGGTCCGAAGTGTATGATCGGAGGATCCGATCATGAGCTGTCAAGAGCCAATGGACACGTAGCGTTCGGACGTTCCGAAGTGTTGTTCGGAGGATCCGAACATGGCCTATAAATAGTGCTCGGATTTCCTCATTTTGACTTGCCAATTTCTTGAGTTTTCTCTCATTTTGGAGAGTTTGGAAGGTTTCTAGGGTTAGTTGTTGGTCGAGCGATAGCCAAGAGCTGCCAGGAGTAGTAGCGTAGCGGCGCCTGAGTTTCAAGGCAATCGACATCAAAGGGCTGTCGACGGACGAAGGTAAACCCTAAACCTTTGGTAGTACTAGGGAGTACTGGTTTTGCTAGTCGAGCATGGTAGTATTGATTGAGTATGCTTTTGATGCGTAGGCTTGTGCTAAACCTGATTAGCGGTGTTGCGTAAGGCTAGGATTGCTGTGATAGAGGTACGAAAGTACTATCCGAGATATCCTGGTTGAGTATACATTCATATATGTGTTGCATGAGTATTTGCTGCATTGTTATATGTCATATGATGCATGCTATTATGTCACGAGTTATGATGCATATTGCATATCATGTTGAGCCGTATCTCCTTCGAGATAGCCTTTACTGTTGAGCTGTATCTCTTTCGAGATAAGCTATATCTTGGGGCCGCTCAGCCCTGTCTTGTGGACGCATGGACACCGAGAGTACACAGTGGCCGACGGGTCGGGAGGGCTTCGGTGGTCCGGGACATTTTAGGTCCACGTCTGTCTTGTAGTGGATGCAGTGACCCAGAGGTTGGACCGCGCGGCACTATC
Source organism: Primulina eburnea (assembly GCF_022965805.1). NCBI lineage: Eukaryota > Viridiplantae > Streptophyta > Magnoliopsida > Lamiales > Gesneriaceae > Primulina > Primulina eburnea. The sequence goes on along the minus strand of NC_133115.1, from coordinate 3,188,694 downwards.
CACTTGGCGCCTCTAGACTGAGCATTTTGAGATCCTTTGTGATTCCTGTTTCTTGACTACCCTGGTATCATATCATAGCATGTGCATTTCATATAGGTTTGTATACTCATACTTTTGTACTGGGCGTTCTTATCGCTCACGTCCTCGGTTTTATTTATTCTTGGACACCCCATTCCCACGGGGCAGGCCTCAGGTTGGATGGCTCAGGAGGAGCAGGAGGAGGACGTTGAGTAGCTGGTTGGTTTAGTTTTCAGTGTTTTCCATTTGATTCGATATGGTTGTACTGGATATTTCATTTTGAGTTAGTCTAGACTTCGATTTCGATTGGGTTGTATAACTATTGTTGTTGGCCATATTTCCGCTGTTATCTCTGATTATAATTAATTAAGTTAGTTGCATGCTTAGTTCTTGACTAGTAGGTGATTCTGGAACGGGTCACTACATTTATGGTATCAGAGCATGCGTATGATTTTGGGATATAGATTCTGTTTTGGGATTTCCGTTGACCATTTTACCATTTTCCCTATTCTATCTTGTAGCGATGGCTGACCATTTTGATGACGGGAGTAGTCAGGGGAGTGTAGGTCGATGGGGTGACCAGGACGATCATAGACGTCATCGTGAGCATCGTCATCGTCGGGATGGTCCTAGGCGTTTCGATATGCATCGTTTCATGCAGATGGGGCCTAAGCCTTTAGTTGGCGGTGAGACTCCCGATGATGCGGAGGATTGGTTAGAGCGCATGGAGAGTTGTTTCCGCGCATTCCAGTGCACCGATGAGCAGAAGATGGAGACCCTTAGTTTTCTTCTCGAGGGCCGTGCTCGCAGGTGGTGGCGATCGACTTCTGCGCCGATAGTTCAGTCGCAGGGTAGAGCGACTTGGGTCGATTTCCGTGCAGCGTTCATGCAGCTGTACTTTCCTCCAGCCCTTCGCCAGGCCAAGACGATTGAGCTCCTGAACCTTAAGCAGGGGAGTATGTCTGTTGATGAGTATCAGCAGAAATTCTTTGAGTTGTTACCCTTCGCTCCTCATATCAGTGGCAGTTCTGAGGCCAAGTATGATCATTTCCTCCAGGGCCTTAATCAGGAGATCTTTGATCGAGTCACTGTCTGTGATAATCCTACTTCTTATGATGGGTTAGTGAACCGGTGTCGCCAGGCAGAGATCAGTCTCCAGCGTGGTAGGGCTATTCTTTCTTCTTCTAGACCTCCGAGTACTTTGAGGCCTCGATCTCAGTCATTCAAGAAATCTGGTTCATCTTCTTCTGGATCTGGATCTCGATCTAGTGGTGTTTTCCGCTTTGGTAAGAAGAAGGAGTCTTGTGCGCATTGTGGGAAGAACCATCCATCGGAGCAATGCCGAGTAGCCGCAGGAGCTTGTTATCAGTGCGGAGAGATGGGGCATATTAAGAAGAATTGTCCTCAGTTGCGAGGTGGAGCAGGATCCGGTTCTGGATCTCAGACGACTGTTCAGCAGAGGAGGCAGGGTCAGGCAGTGGGTAGTTCGAATCTTCGACCTCGTGCCCAAGGTCAGGTTTTTGCGCTGAACCAGGATCAGGCTGCAGATGAAACGGAGAGAGTCATAGCAGGTACTTTTCATTTATGCGGTATTCCTGCTTTTGTTCTTATTGATACAGGAGCCTCTCATTCCTTCATTTCTGCACGATTTGTTAAGCGTCATAGGTTACCCTATGTTTCTCTAGACGTCATTCTTTCTGTTTCTACTCCGATGGGTCATTCGGTGTTAGCGAAGCGTCTAGTGATGGGTTGTCCCTTAGATTTTGAGGGTAACGAGTTGACTGCGAATCTTATGATCCTAGAGATGGAAGATTTTGATTGTATCTTGGGTATAGACTTATTGACTACCTACCGAGCTACTGTGGATTGTTACCAGAAGCTTGTTCAGTTTCGTACGACTGAAAGCTCTAGTTGGTTTTTCTATGGTGAGGGAGCGCGACCTCCGATGCCAGTGGTATCTGCTCTGAAAGCCTGTCGTGCTTTAGAGTCGGGCGGGGAAGGCTACCTCATCTATGCGATTGATTCATCCACAGGTAGTGTTGGTCTAGAGGATATTCCAGTGGTTTGTGAATTTCCTGATGTTTTCCCAGATGAGATTCCTGGTTTTCCTCCGGTTAGAGAGGTGGAATTTGGCATAGATTTAATGCCAGGGACTGCACCGATTTCTCGTGCCCCCTATCGTCTTGCTCCGTCAGAGATGAGAGAGCTGAAGCAGCAATTGCAGGATCTTCTTGATAAGGGTTATATTCGCCCGAGTGTTTCGCCTTGGGGAGCTCCAGTCTTGTTTGTCAAGAAGAAGGATGGATCGATGCGGTTGTGCATTGATTATCGCCAGCTGAATCGGGTGACGATCAAAAACAAGTACCCTTTACCCCGTATTGATGACTTGTTCGATCAGCTTCAGGGTACTTCTGTTTACTCCAAGATCGACTTGCGATCGGGTTATCATCAGATGAGAGTCAGAGATGATGATATTTCCAAGACTGCATTTCGTACTCGTTATGGGCATTACGAGTTTCTAGTTATGCCATTCGGATTGACGAATGCGCCAGCGGTGTTCATGGATCTGATGAACCGAGTCTTCCGAGATTTTCTGGATCAGTTTGTGGTGGTTTTCATTGACGATATCTTGATCTATTCCCACAGTGTGGAAGAGCATGCCCAACACTTGAGGATTGTGTTGCAGATTCTTCGCGAGAAGCAATTGTATGCTAAGCTGAGTAAGTGCGAGTTCTGGATTGATCATGTGGTATTCCTTGGTCATGTGATTTCCAAGGAAGGAGTTTCTGTGGATCCCAGCAAGATTGAAGCAGTGCTGAATTGGTCACGTCCGACGACGGTGGCTGAGATCCGTAGTTTTCTAGGTCTGGCAGGGTATTATCGTCGCTTCATCGTGAATTTCTCTCAGATAGCCAGACCATTGACGCAACTTACTCGGAAGGATGTTCCATTTGAGTGGTCATCCGAGTGCGAAGATAGTTTCAGAGAGCTTCGTCGACTTCTGACTTCCGCACCTGTTTTGGCGTTACCGTCAGGATCTGATGGTTTCAGTGTTTACACCGATGCCTCCACTCAAGGCTTAGGGTGTGTGTTGACGCAAAACGGTCATGTGATTGCTTATGCTTCCAGACAGCTGAAATCTCACGAGGAGAAGTATCCCACTCATGATCTGGAATTGGCATCTATTGTGTTTGCGCTGAAGATTTGGCGTCATTATTTGTACGGTGTTCAGTTTGAAATCTTTACTGATCATAAGAGTCTGAAATATCTGTTCACTCAGGCTGAGTTGAACATGAGGCAACGTCGTTGGATGGATTTGCTGAAGGATTATGATTGCGAGATCAAGTACCATCCAGGTTCTGCGAATCTCACAGCTGATGCGCTTAGTCGCAAGGTGAGAGCCTCTGCACTTCAGACTTGTGCTATGACTAGTGCCATCCAGGATAGTTGCTCGTTGGGGTTTAACTTCAAGCATCGGAAAGGTATGGAGAGCATTCGTGTTGCTACCATTTTATCTGAGCCCAATTTGTTCACTCGGATTCGAGAAGCTCAGATGTCTGATCTCAAGACTCAGAGATTAGCTCGGTTAGTTGGTGGTGATAGTAATTTCCATTATCAGTCCGATGGTCTTCTGTGCTTATCTAATCGGGTTGTAGTACCAGAGGATGACACTTTGAGGGACGAGATATTGTCTCAGGCGCATCGAAGCAAGTTAAGTGTTCATCCAGGAAGCAACAAGATGTATAGAGACTTGAGGCTGCGGTTTTGGTGGAAAGGGATGAAGCGCAGCGTGTATCAGTTTGTCTCCAAGTGTCTAGTTTGCCAGCAGGTTAAGGCAGAGCACCGTCGACCGGGAGGATTGTTGTTGAACTTACCTATTCCAGAATGGAAGTGGGAGCATATTACGATGGATTTCATTACTCACTTGCCATTATCTTCGAGGAACAGCGATGCTATCTGGGTAGTGGTGGATCGACTCACCAAGTCTGCTCATTTTCTGCCGTATAATCGTGATTTCACTTTCGATCGTATGGCTCGATTGTACATTCAGGAGATTGTACGTTTGCATGGAGTGCCTGTCAGTATTGTTAGTGACAGAGATCCTCGTTTTACCTCACGGTTTTGGGGTAGTTTCCAGTCAGCTTTGGGTACTACACTGAGTCTGAGTACTGCTTATCATCCGGAGACTGACGGTCAATCAGAGAGGACTATCCGTACGCTTGAGGATATGTTGCGAGCCTGTGTTATGGATTTCGGACCCGCTTGGCAGGATCATTTGCCTTTGATTGAGTTCGCGTACAACAACAGCTATCATCGTAGTATTGGTATGGCACCATTTGAGGCGTTGTACGGGCGACGTTGTCGTACTCCATTATTCTGGGATGAAGTCGGGGAACGACAGGTAGAGGGACCGGAGTTAGTCCAGCAGGCTATAGATAAGGTTGCAGTAATCAAGAAGCGGATTAAGACTGCTCAGGATCGACAGGCTAGTTATGCGAACACAAAGCGTCGACCTCTTCATTTTCAACCAGGTGAGAAGGTGTTTCTCCGAGTTTCGCCTTTTCGCAGGATTTTGAGATTTGGTCTCAAGGGTAAGCTGTCTCCGAGATTTATTGGTCCATTCGAGATACTGGAATGTGTGGGAGATTTAGCTTACAGACTTGCGTTGCCGCCGTACCTATCAAGTATTCATGATGTGTTCCACGTATCCTTGTTGAGACGTTATGTAGCAGATGAGTTGCACATCTTACATCCATCTGAAGTTCAACTTGATACGGATTTGTCTTACGTGGAGCGACCAGTTCAGATTCTAGATCGCAAAGATAAGGTGTTGCGGAATAAGATCATTCCTCTTGTCTTAGTGCAGTGGCAGCGTCGAGGCACTGAAGAAGCCACTTGGGAGTTAGAGAGTCGTATGCGTTCGGAGCATCCAGAGCTCTTTTGAGTTGTGCTTTGTATAAGTTTGTGTTTTCAGTTGTAATCATAGTATCAGTTGTATTCAACAACAATTGAGATGTATTAATGATGTTGTTATTTCGTTTTGTTCATTCTCTAAGCCTGATTTCGAGGACGAAATCTTTTAAGGGGGGGAGAATGTAGTAGCCCGAATTCCAAATTGGGTAATTAACGGAGTAATGGTGATTAAGAAGGTTTAAGGTGTAATTTTGGCTATGGTCATGATCGGACGGACCGAAGAGGGTTCGGAAGCACCGAAGAGTTCGGACGATCCGAAGTGTAGTTCGGTGAATCCGATCATAGGTGTCAAGTGTTGATCGACACGTCATTTTCCATGCATGTTCGGACGGTCCGAAGTGTATGATCGGAGGATCCGATCATGAGCTGTCAAGAGCCAATGGACACGTAGCGTTCGGACGTTCCGAAGTGTTGTTCGGAGGATCCGAACATGGCCTATAAATAGTGCTCGGATTTCCTCATTTTGACTTGCCAATTTCTTGAGTTTTCTCTCATTTTGGAGAGTTTGGAAGGTTTCTAGGGTTAGTTGTTGGTCGAGCGATAGCCAAGAGCTGCCAGGAGTAGTAGCGTAGCGGCGCCTGAGTTTCAAGGCAATCGACATCAAAGGGCTGTCGACGGACGAAGGTAAACCCTAAACCTTTGGTAGTACTAGGGAGTACTGGTTTTGCTAGTCGAGCATGGTAGTATTGATTGAGTATGCTTTTGATGCGTAGGCTTGTGCTAAACCTGATTAGCGGTGTTGCGTAAGGCTAGGATTGCTGTGATAGAGGTACGAAAGTACTATCCGAGATATCCTGGTTGAGTATACATTCATATATGTGTTGCATGAGTATTTGCTGCATTGTTATATGTCATATGATGCATGCTATTATGTCACGAGTTATGATGCATATTGCATATCATGTTGAGCCGTATCTCCTTCGAGATAGCCTTTACTGTTGAGCTGTATCTCTTTCGAGATAAGCTATATCTTGGGGCCGCTCAGCCCTGTCTTGTGGACGCATGGACACCGAGAGTACACAGTGGCCGACGGGTCGGGAGGGCTTCGGTGGTCCGGGACATTTTAGGTCCACGTCTGTCTTGTAGTGGATGCAGTGACCCAGAGGTTGGACCGCGCGGCACTATCCACTTGGCGCCTCTAGACTGAGCATTTTGAGATCCTTTGTGATTCCTGTTTCTTGACTACCCTGGTATCATATCATAGCATGTGCATTTCATATAGGTTTGTATACTCATACTTTTGTACTGGGCGTTCTTATCGCTCACGTCCTCGGTTTTATTTATTCTTGGACACCCCATTCCCACGGGGCAGGCCTCAGGTTGGATGGCTCAGGAGGAGCAGGAGGAGGACGTTGAGTAGCTGGTTGGTTTAGTTTTCAGTGTTTTCCATTTGATTCGATATGGTTGTACTGGATATTTCATTTTGAGTTAGTCTAGACTTCGATTTCGATTGGGTTGTATAACTATTGTTGTTGGCCATATTTCCGCTGTTATCTCTGATTATAATTAATTAAGTTAGTTGCATGCTTAGTTCTTGACTAGTAGGTGATTCTGGAACGGGTCACTACACTGGATCAGCTAGCAAAGTATCCGATGCACAGGCTGATGAAAGGGGAAGCAAGAGATCAAATTCATGGGAAGTGAGCTTTTGATGTTGCTCGGTTGGGGTGTCAAATGGCTTGGCTCCCAGAATCCCTGCATCAGCAATAAGATCCAACGCATATTTTCGTTGATTTAAAAGGATACCACTGGTGGAACGGGTTATCTCAATCCCCAAGAAATACTTTAAAAGACCAAGATCACGAAGTTCAAGTTTTGAGTGTAGGAACTTCTTCAAGGTAGCAATGGCATCCAGATTATTACAGGTAATCATAATATCGTCAACATAGACCACTAAAAGAGTAGTGGTATGAGCATCATGATGAATGAATAAAGAATGATCATGATGAGATTGTGAGAAGCCTGCTTCAATCATCACAACAACAAATTTTTGATTCCATTGTCTGGAAGCCTGTTTGAGTCCATACAATGATTTGCGGAGGCGAAGCACTTTATTCTGCCCCTGGATGTGATAACCGAGAGGCAAACGCATAAATATCTCCTCATCTAAGTCTCCTTGAAGAAAAGCATTGGCAACATCCAATTGAAACAAACTCCAACCCCGAATAGCGGCTATGCTGAAGAAACAACGTATGGTGGTGATCTTTGCTGTAGGAGAGAATGTGTCATGAAAATCAACCCCAGCTTGTTGTGTATAGCCCTTAGCGACTAACCGTGCTTTGAATTTATCAACAATTCCATTGGGCAAAAATTTCAGTTTATACACCCATCGACAGCCTATTGGCTTTGCATAAAGGGGCATGTCAACAGTATCCCATGTATGGTTAGAATCCAAAGCTGCTAGTTTGAGATCCATTGAACGCTTCCACCTAGGATCCGTGATTGCCTCATGGTAAAAACGTGGTTCGGTGGTAGAGGAAATAGCAGTTAAAAAACTTTGATGGGAAGGAGAAAAGGTTGAGTAATTGATATGATTCGAAATGGGATATCGGCAATGTGCAATGGAGGAATGAGGTAAAGTGGGACAAGAAAAATCCTTAGTCCAAGTGGCTGGTTTGGCAACTCGAGATGATCTTCGCAAAGGAATGGGAGGTGTGGAAACTGGAATTAATGGTAATTCATCAGTGTTGTTTACTGTAATAGATGAAATGTCATGATCAGCTGACAAGTCACGATCTTCCAGTGGGGAAGAATCAAATAATGAGTTGGATTTAGGAAAAATAGGGCTGGTCTGAGACTTAGCAGCAAATGGAAAGTGGGATTCGTGGAAAACAACATCTCTTGAAACAAAGAAACGTTTGGTATCAAGGTCCATTACTTTGTAACCCTTTTGAAGAACGGAGTATCCCAAAAACACACAAGTGTTGGCTCTAGGAGAGAATTTGTGAGAGACATGCAAGGAAGTAGCATAACATAGGCAACCAAAAACTTTCAAATGATCATAGGATGGTGTCTTGGCAAAGATGACTTCAAAAGGCATTTTGTTATCAAGAAGGGGACTGGGAGTTCGATTTATAAGGTATACGGAGATAAGAACACAATCTCCCCAAAATTGGAGAGGGACGGAAGATTGGAAGTGCAAGGCTCGGGCCAAATCTAGGATGTGGCGATGTTTCCTTTCAACCACTCCATTTTGCTGAGGAGTATATGGACAGGAACTCTGATGTAAGATCCCAAGAGACAACAACAATGAGCTACACTCAAGTTTAAAAAAATCAGATGCATTATCAGTTCGAACGGTTTTGACCTTCGAAGAAAATTGAGTTGCAACCATGACAAAAAACTGATTTAGAATTCGAAGAATGTCCAATTTGGAATGCATAAGATATGTCCATATCCCTCTAGAAAAATCATCTATAATTGTCAAGAAGTATTTCTCTCCATTATAGGTTGGTGTTCGAAAAGACCCCCAAATGTCCATATGTACCAGTTCAAACAAAAAAGAAGTTTTGGACAAACTCACTTTAGGGAAACTCAACCTTGTTTGTTTGGATTTAGGACAAATTTCACAATGAGATATATCAATGTTCTTTGACAAAAAAAGTAATAAATGCATTCTAGAGAGGGACATGTGCCCTAGTCTTTGATGCCAAAAATCATGAGGGACAGTTGTATAAGAAACGAAGGTGTTACATTGAGGTATACTAGAGAGTGTATGGTGTACAACTTGGGCTTCAAAAGAATGGGAGTGTGCTGTTGACAAATGATAAAGTCCCTGTCGTGCCTTACCAATCCAAATTATCTTCCCACTTTTGCGGTCCTGAAATGTACAACAATGAGGATAGAATGTGACACAAAAGTTATGAGATTTAGTGAATTTGGAAACAGACAAGAGGTTGAAATGAAAGTTGGGAACATATAGCACATCGTGAAGAAGTATGTCTTTTAGAACAGCTACTGATCTTTTATCACTAACTAAGAATTGAGTACCATTTGGAAACCTCACGGAACTAGGGGAAGAACACAAAGAAGTAGTGCCACGCAGCAATGAAAAATTACCAGTCATATGCTCATTGGCCCCGGTATCAATGATCCAATCTGATTGAGCATTTTCATGGAACTGTCCTGCCATGTTCACTACATTGGTGTCTGTCCCCTGCATAGGCTTAGTAGCTGCATTAGTACTTGATGAAAGTAAGGTAGTACCTTCCAGTAATTGCAATATTTCCGCATATTGAGCCGGAGTGAAGCTTGATCCTCCCCTTGCAGCAATCTTTGGTGATGATTCAGTAGCATCTCCAGTAACATTGTGAGCCACTGTCCTGAGCTTGGGCTTTTCATATTCCCGACCAAATCGTGTGGGATTTCCTCTGCTCTGCTGTGGTTCATGCAGCTTGTGACCCGGAGGATAACCGATCAATTTAAAACAATGGGCCTTGATATGGCCATTCCAACCACAATGATCATAGGTAAGCACATACTTTCTTAGCTCATCAGTTCGTCCTTGTCTCGCGTAAAAAACAGAAGCTGGTTGTTCAACCGAGGACAACATGCGATCAGATTCCTCTTGAGACAGTAATGAAAATGCTTGGCTAACTGTTGGTAGAGGCATCATCATCAGAATTTGGCTTCGAATATACTTATAGCTATCATTAAGTCTCATCAGAAACTGTAATAAACAATGTTGTTGGTCATGCTCAACATACTTTCGAGCCGCAGCACACTCACACGATGGCAGGATGACTAATGAACTATATTCATCCCACAACTGCTTCAGTCGACAAAAATATACTGAAATTGTGTCGTTTCCTTGAGTCAATCTCCCAATTTCTTTGTGAATAGAAAAGATTCTCGAGCCATTCACCTTATCAAATTGATCTTTCAAATCCTTCCATACCACGGATGCATCACTAGAATATACAATCCCACCAAAAATGTTTTTTGAAACGGAATTCATAATCCAAGACAAAACGAGTGCATTACATCTCTCCCACTGATTCGAAGTAATGCTTCCTGTAGCTGGTCGCGCACACGTCCCATCGATGAATGCTGTCTTATTTTTAGCACGAAGGGCGATCAACATAGCGCGACTCCAAATGCTATAATTCTCAGCTCCTGTCAATTGTTTACTAACAATAGTCATACCTGGAGCATCAGACGGGTGTAAGAACAAGGGATCATTGAAATTAGTGTTGTTTGCCATGGATCTACCGACGTGAAGATGAGAATAAATGAAATCTCAGTATAAATTGAAATGGTCAACGATCTCAATCGATAGAGCTCAATACCAGCTGCGATGCTCAATACCAGCTGCGATGTACCTCGTTCAGCGACTGGAGAGAAAAACGCAATTCCACTGGCTCTGATACCATGTTAAACCACTAACTGTCATTGGTGGGAAAAAGGAGAAAAGTGTTGAATTGAATTGAAAAAAACATTGGGTACAAGTTCAAGCTCCTATATAGAAGCTGGAATAAGCGTGTCAAATCCCTAAGATAAAATGCGACTTTCATAAACCGATACATGGACCTACTATATAGGCCCATTACATTGGGCCAACACTATCATACTAATAATACTAACAGGGCAGATCAATTTAAATATTAGAAGATTCTAGAATTTAAAATTCTAACCCGGACAGAGCCATATTTCTGGCTCCACCACTGAACCCTACCGATATTCACAATAAAAAAATACTTTTTCATGGATAACTCAAATAAGAGACCTGTATCATAAAATACGACCCGTGAGATCGTCTCACACAAGTTTTTTCCGAAATCAATAACCTCGACCATCCAATTTATTTAACATTAATTGGCTCTAGAAATTATTACTCGAGTTCGGTGGCTGAAATAATTCAACATATTATAGTACGGATACATTTATTTTCCATATATGTAGGCAATTGACTAAAAGACTAGAGCCAACACACCCATGCAATCGGAGGATCAACACACATATCAATTAGATCTATATATTTATGAGAGATTTACTTAAATAGACTTTACACAATTGCTATAAGCAATGTTAGTCTTCATTTAAATTAATTTACCAAAATAATTTTTTTATCATATCAAATTACAAAGATATCTCCTATCTTTTAAATCTTATTTACTATCTATTCATCTCAAACTCTTTATTTTATTATCTAATCAATTTCGTGCGTATAGAGGCGACCGTGAAATACATCAATCCTATTTTTTTTAAACAAATATGAATTTTTTTTTCCACTTAACTTTTACGTAAAAAAATTGATTTTATATTGATATTACTGTGTGAGTAGGTATATGGATTATGACAAAATCAGTTTGTTATTAATTTTGTTTATGTCACATCATAGAATATATTGCCTAGAATTGATTTCTGTAATTTTGATTTTAATTTTTTTTTTAATATTTGACTTGATTATTTTCATGAGCAACAATCGTAATTAAAATATTATAACTTTGGTGTTTTCGTATGCACTAATTCAAATTAACCATTCATAATTTTATTAAAATATGTTTATTGATATAAGTAAGTAGTATTAAAAAAAATATCTTATAAATTAAATAAAACAGAACAAATGTTAAATAAACTCTTTAAAAAAATAGATAATTAAATAAATGAATCAAAAAAATGAAACATGTGTGGTCATAGAAAAATGGTATTTTAGGATTTTTAAATTATATAAGACATAATGCAAATTATGTAATAAAGAAGGTCATTTTTAAAATTATGACTATGAAATAGACTAAAGTAATCAATTTCCCTATA